>NC_140942.1:113538048-113700548 GCF_014529385.1 Adiantum capillus-veneris | reverse complement strand
TAAGAAAATGCTTTTGGACATCCTCAAACTCTTTCCAAGTAGACTTTTGAGATGTCCCCGCTCCACACTTCAACTCGATAAAGAAGAACCGGTGTCACCAATGCATCAAAAAGGTACTTCTTGAGAACCCAACACTTGATGTTTCTTGCATTACACATGTTCTCAAATGCATAATATGCTCTCTTTTTCGCTTCCAAATGACGCATAGCACATTCATGCCACTTGTGATTGGATGGAACCTCAAGGACAAGGTACTTAAAGCTCTCAACAAACTTCAAGTGTCTCACTGTTGTACACATGCATGGCTTCTCCTTATGGTTGGTTTTCACAAGCATAACCTTTGTTTTGGATTCATTCACAATCAGCCCACTATACAGGCAAACATTCTCAAGGACAACCATAAGCTTTGTGCATCTTCTAAAGTGTGTGCTAGAAGCACTACATCATCCGCATACAATAAAAGCATGATCACCACATTGCAGATAGTGAACTCTTCAATGCCTTCTTCTTGCATAAAGTCAAGTACCATTTGTTCCAATTGATCAATGCATAGACCAAAGAGAGTTGATGACAATAGACATCCTTGTTTAACCCCAATAGTGCTTACAATTTTTTTGAAATTCCTTTTCCCATGCGCAATTGACACATCACCTTCTCATAGATTTGAGAAACCGCAAGCATAAACTCACTTGGAACTTGTAATTCTTCCTTCCTTTTCCACAAATTGTTACATGGAATCATATCAAAGACTTTCTTAAAGTCCACAAAACAACAATACAATCCGTTGCCTTTCAACTGACTTTCCTCCATGAGAAAATGAAGAGTGACAAGATGATCAATGGTGCTATGGCATCGATGAAAACCCGCTTGTCCTTTTGCACGCTTGTCCTCTTCTAAATCAAAAAATGGCTGATCTCTATCCATGCAATCATAATAGGGGAAGTCATGATGAGGAATGTAGCAACCGGCTACAAAAATGGGTGCTCTTTTTGGTGTCATAATTTTTAGCCATACATAATGTTCGTACTTGTCATCTTTCACAATTGATACAAAATATTCCAATCCTTTCTTAACCATACATGCTAACCCTCCTTGCCCTCTTCATTGCTTGAGAGTCTTTGACCACATCAATGAATGTACATTGTAATCCTCTAAGCCGTCAATCCTTTGTGTATCATGCTTCCAAGTTTCAACAAGAAGTACAACATCAGCTTTGCTTGTTACTTCACCAATGCCAAGCCCCGCATTCCATGGGTATCCATTGTAATTCCATAAGCATATTTTTAATTGTAACTCGGCCTCATAGGTCGTGCATCCCTATTTGCTCTCGAGGGACTTGCCTCCTCCTTCGGCACATTTTCTTTGTGAGAGTTTTTCCTTGTTTTTATTATTCTTCCTCGTATGCCTTGTGATGCATATTTTGTTTCTTAATAGTGCAATCTTCATATAAAAAACATTTTGTATCCCTCAAATGGATCCAAGTATTATCAAAGATAATCTTTCGTTTTGTCTTGTCCAGCATGGTGCATACAATTGGCGCCATTCTTCCGAGCAAGGAGCTCCTTGGTTACCCACTCTATGTGCTCCATAGACCATAACTCCAGACATGACAAAGTGGATTTTGAAGAAATCTTCGATAACAATGGCAAAGAAGGAGGCATCTCTAACTTCTCTTCAGGAATTCCACGAATAACAATGGTCTTGGAA
Source organism: Adiantum capillus-veneris (assembly GCF_014529385.1). Lineage (NCBI taxonomy): Eukaryota > Viridiplantae > Streptophyta > Polypodiopsida > Polypodiales > Pteridaceae > Adiantum > Adiantum capillus-veneris. The sequence continues at coordinate 113,698,841 of NC_140942.1, read as the reverse complement.
CAGAGATCGCGTTCCTTCAACTCCTCCATATCCACATTCTCAACATTCTTTGTTTGAGCCATAGCTTGCATGACTCAAGAGTTAGGAACCACATTGTTACCACATACATCAGCCCAAGACTTGTTTGTGCATACATTTTTCATGTCGCATACATCCTGGATCATGGTGTAAAATTTCTCCTCTTTCAATACATGGTCATGCTCTACTTTGCTCATGCACACCTTCAAAGCATTCAAATCCACAAGAGAGCGTTTAGACTTCCTCTCCAAGTTGCATTAAACGTCTTGTTTGCATCTCAAGTGTTCTCTTGAGATTCTCATTCTGAACCATAAGTACCCTTAGCATGCCATTCTCCATTGCAAGTGACAGTAAGTCTTTGCCTTGTTTGTTTACGGTCGCTTGTAATTATACCAAGTATGCCATGATCATGGTTTCCAATGTCGCTCGTTGAGTGGTTGTATTGCTATCTCCATGCTTAGGAGATTTGGGATCATTTCCCACAATGGTTGTGGACCTTGTTAAAGAAGAAGAACCCTTGCGAGTGCCGAAAGATATTGTATGTTAAATATGAGATGAAAGCCAACTTTTTTGAACCCGTTCACTTTAGAAATTCTTCTAAAACTCCTTCTATAACTCTATATATATATATTTTTTTTTCTTTGCATCAATGCATAGAGGGTGTTATGCTCTTTGATTGAGGCTATAGATGACCCAAATCGGAGTTCGAATGAAGAATTTATGATCAAAAGAGTGAACTACTATCTACTGGGTCAAAGAACAACTGCACTAGAGAGAGAGAGAGAGAGAGAGAGAGAGAGAGAGAGAGAGAGAGAGAGAGAGAATGATAAGGGGGGGTTTCTCTGCTAATGCCATGTGGTAGGTAATAAACTAACTATTAATGCCCTTGCATGCCATTAGCAGCTAAAGAGTGATATATATATATATATATATATATATATATATATATATATATATATATATATATATATATATATAGAGAGAGAGAGAGAGAGAGAGAGAGAGAGAGAGAGAGAGAGAGAGAGAGAGAGAGAGAGATTATAGTCTTGCAGGGTAATGGCAAGACCAAAGGTGATTGCTAGGAAGGCTAGAAAAGGTCCAGGTTTGGCTGCTAAAGCTGGGGGCAGGTCGGCTAGCAAGAAAAAGAGACCTAGAAAGCCTATGAAGATTTTGAAGGCTCCAAGGACGAAGAGGATACAAAGACACCTAAAGCTGCTCAAAGAAATCAAGAAGGCACAAAAATGCATTGAGCTTCTTTTACCAAAGCTTCCCTTTCAGAGGCTGGTCAGGTCAATATGTGAAGAGGCATGTTTCAGCACAATGAGGTTGAAGCCTGTTTCACCGTTGGCACTCCAAGAGGGAGTAAAAGATTTCTTGCTTGAATACTTCAATGCTATAACTATTGTTGCAACTCATGCACACATGGTAACCATTATGGACAAGGACAATGAAACCTTGAAAAGCCTAAGATGGAGACATGATAAACTACTTATATCAAACGAATTCATAGATAAAAAAATGATGGACATTTTGCTTATACCCCAAAGCCATAGTCAGAGGTGAACATTGTGGAGGTCACCCATGATGTGACTACCTAGGATAGAGCTGAGCAAGAAAACCATCGTGCAGAGGAGAGGAAGAAGCTAAAAGAGAAAGAAAAAGTAGCAACTGCTTTGGAAGAAGAGATTAAAAGCTACGACACAGTAACACATGAAATCGATGTGAGTAGAATTGAAATTTTATCATCAATGAAAGTTGGACTGATAGTAGATATACCACTACAAGATGGTTCAAGGAGATTGCCACTTGATATTAATATATTGCAGGAACCAGGTGCTCAAATAACATATTTAATTGTCTACATATGCCCAAAGTAAGACATGTTCACATCCTTCAACATGGCTTCATGATTTAGAATAAAGAATAACTTTCATTAATTTTTTTTGTAGTTTGATCAAGAGCCAGGTGCTCAAATAACAGATTTAATTGTCTATATATGCCCAAAGTAAGACACGTTCACATCCTTCAACATGGCTTCAAGATTTAGAATAGAGAATAACTTCCATTAATTGTTTTGTAGTTTGATCAAGTGCCATCTTCTTAACAAAGTCAGCAAGAAATACATATTTTGGATCCTCAACTATTTGTCCTTTTGAGAATGAGAAACATCCCTCAGGGCACATTTGAGAAGTGGTTTGCCCATTGTCCAATGCTGCAAGCCACAACAATAATTTTTCCATACGAGAGAAACCACCAATGGAGATTTGTTTGCATTGAGCTTGACAAGCCAGTTGTCTAGACTCTCAACTCAATTCGAGGAAATCATCTAGAATTAAGACTGTGAGTATTTTGAATCTTCGAATTAGGATTGATGTGGAATAAGGAATGCATGCAGTGATTGTTTTGTTTTCATACCAAATTTGTATGCTTGTAGCTATATAAAAAGACTGTTGCATGCATATGGCAACCTGTGTGGAAGTTACTAACTGTACAAGGTGGCCATAAAAGAAGTCGCAGTTCCCAATTAGACGGATGCCAACGTGTGTGGATGGAGATGCCTCCTACATGCTCAGTACATATTGTAGAGTTTCTTTGCACTAGAGCCTTTCATGTCAAAGATAGCATTTTGCAAAGCATTACCATACATGGTGATTGTTGCAATAGAAATCACTCTTAGTGCCTTTTTGTTTTCATTTTTCATTTGCAAAGTGCATTGGAGAAGTACACAACACATATTTGCATTGATACTGTGCGATTGTTATCAAGCATCTGCTTTCTATTTCATTTCATGTAAGTATGGATGCAGAAGACACCCAGTTGGATGACCATATTGTAGAGATAACAATGACCAGTGAGGGACACAAGCAAGCGGACATCCATGGGTCCTCAAATTTTGAAAGATCAGTTGAGAAGGGACAGGAGGAAGAGGAGGTGATAGAACAGTCATAGGGACGAACTGAGGAGAAGAGTAATAAAAAAGAGGGAGCATTTGGGAGGGCAGAGATGCATGATGTGGAGGAGGCTGATATGAGCATTGAGGAGCCAAATAATGCATCCAGAGTGGTTATATTGAATCTCAATTTGCAGATGGAGGGGTTTAGATGGAAGAAGATAACAAAAATCATGCACTGGGAGGGACTGAAGAAAAAGTTTATATTGAAACTCACTCTGCAGATGGAGGGGATGAGGAAGAAACTCCCAACCCGCAAGTAGAGCTATGGACCACTGTACAATGGAGATTTGGACAGAAAAAGCACAAGGTAGGGAGGAGAAAAAGATGGAGGATGTCGACAACCTCCATACCATTCAAACCCAATATGGACCTTTGCTAGACATTGACATGATTGTTTCGGTAATAACTAATGTAAAAGAATATGAAAGCCATCCTACTGTCTAACTACTTATGTGTTTTACAAAATTTTCACAGAGACTAATTATTTTGGACATCAATGGATTGTTGCTTTTTTGGGAGCCATATGATTTAAATGTAGAAACATCTGAATAGGCGATCATAGAGTCATTGTGTAGCCAAGAATTAAGGAATTTTTGCAATTTATTCTAAGATAGTTCCATGTTGCGATATGGTCTTCTGTGCAGCAAAGAAACCTCTACCCCCTCATAGCCGTAGTTTGCAATGTAGCCAAAACCGAGCATTGGCAATTTCATTATATATATTGCCAAACACAGTGTGTTGTCATTGATGGCCAGTACCACCCTACAAAACCAGATGTATAACTTTATTACAATCCTTTTTCACAAATCTATGTACCATTTGATGTTGAAAACACTTTGCTGATAGACGACACACCATAAAAGTGTTTACTTAATCCAACGGGTACAACTCTCTCCCTGCCCTCATTTCAAGGGCATGAGCATGACTTCTACCTAGAGGACATTCTGATCCCGTATCTGTAGAATTTGTATTAAACCCATAAACTGTTTCCAAATTTGTACTTACAAATACTCTTTGAAATGCTAACTATGTACATTAATATGATTCTTTGTACTTGTCAATGTGGTGCCAATGATGTGTGTATGTGTGTGTGTGTGTGTGTGTGTGAGAGAGAGAGAGAGAGAGAGAGAGGAATTGTACATAAGACAACAAACTCTGCATTTTTTGTACTAAATGTAAAGAGATGACACATACATGCAAAAAGAGAGACACAGATAGACATGTAGATTCAATTGAAATAAAGATATAACCAAATGGTCGGACACATCTCACTGTTGAAATGAAAGATTTCAATTAAAAGAAACATTACAATGGAATTCATGAATATAGATTTCAATTGAAGGAAAAGTTACACCCAATAGAATTCATCCAAGTTACGTTGGCACGATTTGAACTCGTCACTTAGCTCTACAATCTCTTTTTTCCTTTGTCGCATTACTTTGCGTCCACCTAGTAAGAAATAGAAATGTGAGGGCTCATTGTTTGCAGTCTCCCTCCACTATATCATGCCGGAGTTGAATAAGGTTGCATTGCTTCTTTATTGTGATTAATGTCACAAGGTTTAACTCTTTGTCCACCACTTCCATATCTATGACAATGTTGTCCTCCAAGCTGCCGACTCTTGATCAATAGGTACAAATTGAGAGTAGCCTCCAACAAATTGAGAGCGCTTGTACCTGAAAGAGATGAGAAGTGGCTATGTGCCGATCATGTAATTGGCCACCAAAGTGTTCAGTGCAACCTCACAATGTATGCCATCCACCTCTTTAACATACCATCCTCTAGCAAGAATCTTGTCACAGAAGCAAGAGTCTAGAGATTTACATACTAGCCTAGTCTTCACAACATGTATGTGGCAGGTGTAAAAAAGCTCCACAAATAAACTGTAAGGAAAAAAATTAGCAATCTTCACTGATTTGGTGGGTATAGAGTTTCTTAGGACCTTTGCACATCCCTAAACAGTTGCTCTGAAGAGCTTCACTCACTGTCGTGTCCTTGACTGGCCAGTCCATGGAGTTCTAATTGGTAGGTAGAGGGAGTTTAACCAACATACATGTAATGGAAATGGCCTATGACCTTTGAGAATAGCGGAATTAAGAGAATTAGAGTGAGCATTTTTGTGAGATTACTTTGAGAACTTGGAGGGTGAACTTAATTGATGGTAGCAACATAAACATAGTACTTAATTAACTTGGCATGAACAATACTTTTGCAAGAAAGAGAGTATTAGAGAACATGACAATAGATGAGGATCGCGGATTTACTTGGAGCCGATCCCCCCTCCAAAAGGCGTTTGTATTATAGATTCTTCCATGAAGAGAGACTTTGTTACAATACAATCTTTGTGTTCCTTGTGACCTTGGTGATGCTATGAAGATGGAAAAATTCATGCATCACGAGCTTAACATAAACTTTGCAAAAAGCATTAACTATCCCAAGCCTCAGTCCCAAGGCCTCAAACACCTTCGAAGGTGGAGAGAGCTAGCAGTCAATGAGGGTAGGGAAGAGGAAGAAGAATCATCCATAGGAGAAAGAAATAGTTCCTCACTTATCATCACTCTTCTTTCTTAGCATAACATAATAGCATAGTAATGAAGATGAAGAAGATGACAAGCTTAAGCATTGAAGCATGGCTCTTGGTTGGATTTGAATTCCATAGCCAAGAGTGTTGGTGTAGGCTCTTCACTTCTCAACAAACTTGGAGAAGGAGATGGAGCTCTTGCATTTTGCACTCCACACAATGAGAGAATGTGTGTGTGTGTGTGGGAGAGTATACCCCCCCTCTCATGCTTGTTCCATGTGTCTCTCTCTCTCTCTTGTATTATTTTATTACTTCATTTGGACATGTGTCCTCTTTTTCCTCTTTGAGAGAAAGAACTTAATTATTTATTTTTATGTATCTAAATTCTCATTGGATCCCTTTAAAACCTATCCAATAGCATTTAAACACATCATGAGAGCCACATATGGAGGATCATTTGAACATGTGTCTTTTATGCTTATTAAGTCATTTGGTTGAATGGAATACTTCAAGGGCTTAGTCAATCAAACATGGCACGTTCATGTCTCTTGAGAGTTATCTTTGAATTGAATACTTCAAGAAATTTAGTCATTTAAACATGTGAGAAACACCTCAAGCTTTTGGGTAAAATTCCCACTAACACTTAGCAAGCCAACAAGCACCTAATGCTTGGGTAGGATTCCCACCTCAAGGTCAGCCCTAGCTTGTCTAAGGTCAAAGGACTTTTGAACACTAACTTTTGGAGGTCTTTAATGAAGCTAACCCTATGGTCTTTAAGCTCCATTAGGTAGCATTGCTCTTTAACATACTATCTCTCATTTGGACCCCTTTTAACCTTGGCCCCGTGTTGAGACAGATCCATAACACATGTCTATATTAACCCTTGTTCCCGTTTATTCTCTCACATTAAATGATAAGTTTAATATGAGAAAATCATTTGGGTTGGTTAGATATTAGACTTTATGACATTATCTCTCTCTTAAAATCAGAGTCGTCCTCGGCTATGAGGTAGAAGAGATAAAGTCTTAGTCAATAGTCTACATTTCTTCGCGGGTAGAGGATCCCTTTTTACCCTGTGACATCATTCTAGAATGGATGACTAGTCCATTTGGTGCTTGGGAGACATAGCTGCCGCCGCAAGCATGTCTGCTCTTTAGTCCATATCATACTCCCAAAGTAGAGTGAAAAATTCTACTTGGTGTTTGAGTGATGTTCATCACAAACATGATTCTAAGCATGAATACTATTTAAATTTGTGCACAAAAGAGGATTAGTCTTATAAGACAAAAACATTGTTCATTAAGAAAGCATTTATATTTGCTTACTCTAGTGCAACATTTTAAGCATGGACAAGGTTCATACTATCCTTAAGCTGTATTCCCTCCATCCATCTAGCATCTTCAAATGGATAATTTTTGAACTTAATAAGATACCGTCGGATAATCATACCATGCCGTAGTACCTTGTCTTCATGCCGAAGGATAGCTTCGGGTTGTAGCACCTCTTCTTGGTCTTCAATTTTTGGAGGGTTTTCAATAATTGGTTCTATTGGTGGCTCTCCTTTGTAGGAATTAAGTAGGCTCACATGCAAAGCATTGTGTATGAGCCAATGGTTGGGAAACTTGAGTTAAGCCATGTCATTGATTGGCTTCAAGATTTGAAAAGGACCATAGTATCTTTTTGCTAATTTAGCATAATACTTTTGATGGCCTGTAGGATTTTTGCCTGTCGTTTGCCTCAATTGAGCCTTGGGAAACTTAAGTAAGACCCAATCATTTTCTTTGAATGTTAAGGCCTTTCTGTGCTTGTTAGCAGCAGCAGCTTTTTGCCTTTGTTGAGAGATGGATATAGCCTCCTTAACCTTTTGAAAAGATTCTTGCAGGTCACATCTATACTCATCAGCAACAAAGATCTTCCCATGTACTTTAAGTAGCAAGGGACTTTTAGGTCTTCCCTCTGTGATCTCAAAAGGTGCTTTTCCTGTAGTAGTATGGAGAATATTATTGTACTTATACTCTACAAGGGGTAAGTACTTCTCCCATTGTGATCGTTGATCTATTTTTATAACATAACTTTTTAGTAGATCAAGTATGGTAAGATCGGCTATCTCACTTTGGCTATTTGTTTGTGGGTGGTAGGCCAAAGAGAAATTCAATTTTGTACCTAGATTTTCAAAGAGACCTTTCCAAAAATTAATGGTCATTCTAGGATCTCTATCTGACATGATGGATGTTGGTAATCCATGGTGTGTGAAAATATGAGATATGAAGATGGCTGCCATTTGGTGTGCCTTAATAGTCTTTTTGACAGGAATAAAGTGTGCTTGCTTGCTAAACCTGTCGATATTGTCCATATTCCCATATTCCCATGGATAGACTTGGGTAATTCAAAGATAAAGTCCATGGATATACTCTCCCTTGGTGAATTAGGGATGGGAAATGGCTTCCCTCTATCGTATTTAGTCTTTTGGTATACCACATATTTTGAAACATACTCTTTATGTCCACTTTCATGGTAGGCCAATAGAAATACATCTCTACTCCTCAAAGAGTAGGTTGAATGCCTCTATGCCCCGCGTAGGGAGGAGCATGGGATTGATACATGACTTTCTTACGAAGAGAGTGGGTAACACATAGCCTATTGCCATGGAGAAGATAACCATCATGCAAGGTGAATGATTCCTCTTTCTTTCCCAAAGAAAGGACTGACAGTATGTCTTTAAAGTCAGGGTCAAAAGCATACTCATCTATCATAGAAGATAGATCATCGTGAGTTGCTATAGACACAACATTGAATTTTGGTTGTCCTGATAGTGCATTGGCCATTTGATTGTGCTTACCAGCAATGTGATCAATACGAAAATTAAATTGCTGTTAACTCTCACGCACATTCCTCTCACCTACGACGGACATTGTATTATTTATTCACTAGAGTCAGGTACCAGGCTTGTCGGTCCAATAGAAAAAGGGTAAGAGTGATCGCCGATGAGAGGTGCACTCTAACTGGAACATTCAAGGGATTAGTTGGCTAAGCATGGGTGCCCAAGTGTGAATGAGGCGAGCTCATATAAAAGTCAACTAAACGTAAAATTCACTCGTTCTCTCATTTGTGCAATTGAAGAATGCTCTTGCTCCATCTCCATCTTCTTCTTCTTCATCTCCTTGTGTGTGTGTGTGTGTATGCAAGAGAGAGAGAGAGAGAGAGAGAGAGAGAGAGAGAGAGAGAGAGAGAGAGAGAGAGAGAGAGAGAGAGAGAGAGAGAGGGAGAGAGCGATCGAGCATTGCGGCGGCATGACGGCGGCGAGGCGGTTGAGCGTGGCGTAGCGGCGTCTCCCTCTTCTTCATGGCGAGGAATCCTCCATGACCGGAAGCATAGAGCAGTGAGTGACACACCAATGCCATCTTTGAGCTTACTAGTTTAGGCTTGTTGTGTGCTTGGAGCCATTTGTGGCTCGCACACAGTGTATCAGCAAGTTCCTTGCATTGACACGTGCGACATACGCGTACATTTTGGCACCGTTACCGGAGAATGCCATACACTAAGCTTGAATGGCACTCTGTGCTTCTTTTGTGGTGTAATTTCAATGGTAGGAAAGGTAAGGAAGGAGGGTGTGTGTGTTGAGAAGAAGGATTTTGTGTTGCTACTGTGTTTTTTTTGTTAATGGAGTTTTCAAAGATACTGTGTTTTTTCTCTGTGTAAGGTGTTAGTATTAAGGTTGTTAGTTCTTTGTAATATAAAGTACAGTAAGTAGGAAGTAGATATGTGAGAGCTAATAGAGTGTGTTAGTGTGTAACAGTAGGTGTATTAGTTGGAAGTAGGTAGGTAGAGTGTGTGTGTGTGCTCGTGCGCAGGTCGCGGTGATCTTATCCCAAAAAAAAAGGTAGGACCGGGATCGGGAATATCTCCCAGACCCAAGCCCAAGCTCACACTCAGGCTTAGGCCTCAGTCACCTTTTAAAACAACGAATTTTAGCTTCACACGTAGCTAAAAATCGATTTTTTGAGGACCAATGAAGCTTCAGGTGACCGAACGTTGTGCTGTAAAGCACACCGTGACCCTTTGAGTGATACGCTCGTTTTGAGCTATCACACACTTTAATTAAAAAAATCCAATCATTGAAAAACATTAAAAACGTAAAAAAAAAACGAGTGAAAACGGACGCCTAAAAAAGTAAGCGGTTAACCTTCGAGGTTATTCATCGACGCTTATAGGGTGCCAGAGACACATGCATCTACGCTCTGGTCGTGTGCTAGAGACGGAGCAACTAGAGAGAATTTCGACATACGCGAGTTCTCAATATCCACCTACTTTAGGTTCCGCGCCCTCAGCGGGGACCCAAGGTAGTACAAACTAAGACCCAAACATAGCGGCTAGTGACTCTTCCTCTGACTACGACATCATGGAGGGTTTCCCAATGCCTAATCCTGATACATCAAGACAAGACATGCATACCATGGGCCCGCGGTCTGGGCCGAGCGTGCTTAGCCGCCTGAAGGAAACCTTTAGTAGAGCCACTCGCTCCGAACATGGAGCTAATGATGTAAATGAGGGGGGAGGGGAAGTAAATTCTCCATTCATGACCAACGTAGACCCTATACCCTTAGAGAATGTGGACGTGAATACTTCATTCAATGCACCTCCTGACTCTTTAGAGTTATTTCCCTCCGAGGTCATATTACCCGATGGTAGAAGCCTTGCCGAAGTGCAAGAGGTTGAGCGATATATCATTGCAGCTAGGGAAAAGGAAGTTGAGAGCTTATGCAAGGCGGAGCAACGAAGAGAGTTAAAATCAAAAGCCCCTATGTCACTATCCTTGCTAAGAGAGCAATCGAGTGCTTTTGACTTAGCAACCGCTAAGGGCCAACCCCTAGAAAGCAACATTGCATCTAGCTCAAAGGACACCCCTAGCACCTCAATCCTAGATGGAGTGTTCTTAAATGAGAATTGGGAGTACGAACTACAAACAAAAACTCTGACCGACCTATACACAGGTCACACCTATCACGTGGGTTGGTTAGATGTCCTACAATCCACAATGGGTGCTACTAGTGTGGAGGATCAACAACAAAGAGTTTGTGAGGAAATCCATAGGGTCATTGAGTTAGAGAGGCAAAACAAGGGGATCGACATGCCTTCAATGGGTCTCATGAGATTCTTAAATACAGGAAAGGCTAAACAACCGACCTTATCGCAAAGGGAGACTCCCTCGACAAGTCCGATGAATCCTCCATATGTTGTTTCTCCAGGGGTCTTAGTGCAATCTGAGCCCACAAGTGATAGCTTTACCTTTCCAAGTCTAGTTCATCTTTCCCTTGATGACACCACAACTACCATGCCTACCCCAATGATGGGCGTGTTGAGAAACACGCCATGGACCTCATTTGTTAGTAAAGCACCGCTACATGGTAGCTCAATGCCTGCAACAGTAGCTACAAGTGTGTGCCAACTGTATACACCCATGGGTCCTCGTACTCATGTAGTCTCTACTCCTCCCATTGTTTCAACAACCTATGATCCACAACCACAACACTCGAGTTCTTATTTCCATGGGACCATACCGGCTAGCATTAGCATGTCACATCCAACGTCTGCTATGCCTAGGGCCACACTTATGAACTATGGACCGCCGCCACATGGCACAACCCCATACCCAACGTGGAACCCACGGGCTTCCTATGCACCAAGCCCAATGCCAATACCTACTCTACATGTAGTCTCTAGAGCACCTCTACCCACGGTGCCTGCTCACTTAGGTGACTTGGCAGCATTTGCTCAAGCTATTGGTCGATCTATTGCTGAGAATACGCGTAACACGCCTGATAGAGAACCCAGAAGTAAGGCAGTACAAATAGCCAAACTCACACAAAAATTTAGTGGAGACGGGGATGTGAGAAAGCATATCGAAGTGTTTGAACAAATATGCGATTCTCTAGGAGAACACAATGACCTGCATAAGAGTAATTCTTTAAGCCTAACCTTAAGTGGGAAGGTAGGGGATTGGTATAGAACCCTAAGGGTGGAAGAAAAAATGATTTACCCTACTCTTAGGAGACTGTTCTTGAAAGAATACATACGAGAGGGAGTGCTTTGGGGTGTAGCCTCTCAGCTCCAGAAAGCCCAACGAGAGGAAGGAGAGTCGGTGAGAGACTTTATAAGTCGCTTGAAGCATTTGAATTCTCGTTGTAATCCAAATGAGCGCTTCAACAATAACCAATTGCTTGATAGATTCATTAGGGGGTTACGACATGAGGATATCTACAATGGCCTAGTCATTAGAGGTATCACCACTCGGGAAGCAATCACCACCAATGCGATCCAATTGGAGGATAATTTAATGATTCAAGGAGAAAGAGTGTCTGTTGAGTCTAAATCTATTACCTCACAAGCATCAGGGCATTAGCCAATGACCCTAAAGCCTATTGCTAAGGAGCCAAATATATCCGAGATGACTTTAATAGATCTCACCAAGGCTATTCAAGAGAGTCTTAGAGACAATCGTGCTCCACAAAACAATCATATGTATCCAAGAAGGGAGCAACAATGGTGCTCAGTATGCTATGGACCGCATAGTACAAGTGAATGCCCTAATTTTAGAGTAAAATTCAATGGGAATTGCAATGCATGTGGAAGGTATGGTCATCAAGATAAGGATTGCATAGTATTTAAGCGCGCGATGGCCAATAGACCAACCTTAGCATGGACAGACACAGCTCGAGTGCCTGGATTGATGCCGGCCCCACCTCTTGAACAAACAGCACAACACATGGTCCCTAGGCCCCAAAATGTTGTTCAAACAACACCCTTACCACCTCCAGTGCTAGGACCACAACCACCACATCCGAGAATCACTTAAGTGAATCAAGTGGGTTGTGAGTCATCTATTGCTGTTTGGAAGGCTGTGAGGAAGATATAGATCCTAATATTGCCTATGGGATGGATGTGCTTGAAGAAAGTCCACAATACTACATGGAGGACTATTGGGACAAGTCAAACCTGTATATCAAGTAGCTGCTCTTGCGGCAAGAGGTCAAAATATTAATTACACTGCTAAGAGACCACCTCTTCAATGCTATGAGTGAGGAGGTCCACATCGTGTAGCCGAGTGTCCTATTAGGCTACAAAAGAACGCCACACTAATGCAAACCAGCCAAGCGAGCACATCTACAATGCTAATACTCATGTGAAATCGATGTGGCATAGATCATTTGATTGCCCAATGTCCAAATAATCCAAATGCACCGAAGATCACGCCATTAAACTTGATTGAAGTTACCGAGGAGCCATCACAAAGTATACATGTGGTACCAGTAAACATACTCACACGATCGATGCTCCAAAAACAAAATTATATCCTTGAGGAAAGAGACACGTCATCAATTGCCCAATCTCAGAAAAAGAAGAAAACATGAAGGAAGAGATCGCAAAAAGCAGCAAAGTCAGAGCCTAGTTCAAAGACCAACATAGGGACTGGTGACGACCTTGTATATATGAACGGCGCTGAAGAGGATTCTGATTCAGGTGAAACCATGGAGACCAAAATGACCACTAAGGTAGAAACCAACAAGGAAGATCTTCATGAGCCACAATGGCCAGAATCCAAGAAGAAGATAGGAACTTATCCAAACCCTACAGAGGAGATTGAGCAAGTCAAGCAATTAAGGAGTTTGGTAGAAGATACCCAAAGGGATCTAGAACCAGCACCTAGGCAGATCCAGATTACAGACACCGTGTTCCCTACGCAACAACAACCTCACCAAGTCCATAGACCCTTAGCCATACCTAGTGTCATCCAAGAAGAAAGTGACTTAAAGTCATGGGAAAGTGGGCGTACTCACTTCTTGATGGAAAGAATGTTTACAGAGGGACTACTTGACCCTATCGAAGAAATGGAGATCACATCTTTCCCACGTCAAGGGATTGAAGCCCAAAAGGTGCCGTTAAACATTGCCAAATTGATGGATTTCATGTCTTCAGAAGTTAGAACCACCATCATGGCCAAACTATATAAAGACCCTGCGCTATTCTCAGCTCTTCAAGCCTTCCTCAATGGAGAACTACAGTTTGGGCTACCACAATTTGCACAGATGGATGGAGCTGGGGAGATGCCAACAGAGGAGGAACACTTAGATCCACAACCCAACCTAGATGATAACCTTGTTATAGAAATACCTGTTAACAAGTTGGGACAATACTTTGAGGGTGATGAATCCAATGTGACCATACCAATCACTACTAAGGGATTAACTGTGAAGGGAATCCTTGATGGTGGCACTGGGGTTAGCATTGTGACTAAAAATTGCTGGGAAACTATGGGAAGACCTCACCTTGCGACCACAACCATAGTAGTAAAGATGGCCAATGGATCTATTGTTAAACCTATTGGGATGCTAGAAGATCTCAAGATCAAGGTCTTTCGACATAAAATAAGGATTACCTTCATTGTTATGGATTTCTCCAAGCACACTATGGCATCGGAGATGATCTTAGGACGTCCTTTCATGAGGGAATAAAAAATGGTGCATGACTGGTCTAAAAACCATGTCTACCTGCAGTTCCAAGATTCTGTCATTCAAAGGGATCTTGTGACGGGTTGAGCACATCCTCTAGGAAACAGGTTTATAATTAATCATAGATCTGACACCATAGTTCACTCGGCCCCGTTGAAGTATTGTTACACGTGTAAAGCGGACACTGATGTTTGGGAAGATTCTCCTTATATGGATGTTCTACCTGGGATGACTGAGTCGGACAATGTGGATTGGGTCCACCTAGCAGCAACCATAGACACTTGGGGAAATAGGGGGACGACCTGGGTAACACTTGAGGGGGATGAAATGACAGTACCCTTAAATATGCTACAAGCAGTGTATATAGCTTCAAATAAGACTCATCCTAATATAACGAAGAAAACATACAAGTGGGTTCCTAAATCTTCTTTAGCTTAAGTGGTTTCAATGGTTACTTAGGTTCTTAATCCGATTTAGGCAGCATTGGTGAAATGTACCAGGGCTTTCTAGTGGGCTTACACTACAACAAAAAAGGGGCCCTTCGACGCAGGTTTCGATGCACCCCGTTGAAAAAACCGTCGATATACGCGTCCCTACAAAAACGTTGCTATATGCGTCGATATACGCGTCGAAAGGTAATATTATCGACGCATATTTCGATGAGCTTAGCGACGCATATAGCGACGACCATAACAGAAAAAAATTTTCTTGGGCAGAGGACAGGCAGCCTGGTCTGTGCCCAGTGAAAAGATGGACACAGCCACAGCCAGACTGCCTGTCCTCTGCCCAAGAAAGCGAGCAACACCAAAATCAACCGTGCTCCCGCAGAAATTTAGGCAGAGTTCCCTTTGTTTTTACATTAAAAAAAAAAAAACCATATCATGTATACGCCTCCTACATGCTATCCATGTAGGATTTCACATGAGATTTAAGGCCAATGAAAGAAATGAAATGAACTTTGTGCAAAACCATAACCAACTTAAAACCATAACCATAATGAACTTAATTTGTGCAAAACCATAACCAAATTAAAACCATAATCGGCCATAACCATATTGATCAAAACCATAATGCAAATAACCATAACCATAAACAAAAAAATAACCATAAGCATAACCTGAAAGTTAAACATAACCATAAACAAAACAATGACCATAACCATGTCTATACAAGAATAGGAGAAATAACCATGTCTATACAAGAATAGGAGAAATAACTATGTCTATACAATGACAATAAGCATAACCATAAGGAAAACAATAACCATAACCATGTCTGAGCAATAACCATAACCATATATGTCTATACAAAAAAGAGACACAGAAGCGTGTCTGACAAGTCACAACGTTAGTATTGATATTACTTCACATATACTTATTTAATTAAATCAACTCACACATATTAACGTCTCACCTCAATCGATCAGCGAGACTCTAAGGCCTCCCAGTCTACAGGCTCTCTTGAAGCATCAAGATCATTCAATACTTCATAGATACCTCTGCGATATCCATCTGTCTCCTCCTGGCGTGTCGGGGTTCGATGCATCGCAAGATTCTGCCTTTATACAAAAATCAAAGTAATCACAGTACATGCTTCATCACGTAAAAAAAAAAGCCATAGCTAGGATTGGATTGAAAACTCACAAACTCATAGCGAAAGGTGTCGAAGCCTCCGCTGCCAAGATGAGATGTCCCCCTGGTCATCTGTCATATCTGCGCGGCCTAATGCTACTGTCTGAACCGTGTGTCCGCTGTCCGCTCATCCTCCTTGATTTGCTGCCACGTCTCATGTGGGATGCTCGAAGGCTTCGGCGAGCCGGTCCTGAAAGCTTGCCGAGCTGCATCTCGTCAATGTTTCACGGTGTCCCGTGCAACACCCTTGATCCACCTCCTCGGAATAGCCTTTGAACCCGGAGCACGCTGGTACTCTCTCATGATGGTCTCCACTATATAACGGACTTTGTCCTCATCCTGGTCAGACCAAGGCGTTAGAATGCTGGTCGAAAACTGCAGCTCTGTGAGCTGGCGAATCCGCTATCTCATCTCAGTCTCGAATCTATCCATGTCAACAGAACCATCTCCCCACACAGTATAGAGCTTGGAGGCACTAGTATCGTGTGCCCCCCAAGGTATCCGAGGTGTGCCAAGAGGTGTGTCGAGAGGTGTGTCTGGGTAGGATGGGGGTCGTGAGCGAGGAGGGGTCGAAGCATCTGTGGACCCTCCTCCACAGCAACCACCACCTCCACCTGACGATCGCTGCCGAGATCGGCGAGTGCGCCTGTGCTACGGAGGTGAGGACGTACCCGCCTCTGCCACACCCCTAGGTGTCGAAGCGGCCGTGATGGGAGACCTCGCAGGCGTTGTACCGGTAGGCGTCCCCCTCCCCATAGGCGTCCCTCCCCCCATAGGCGTCCCCCCCATAGGTGTCCCCCCCGTAGGCGTCAGACCCTATGGGGTCACGCTTGTCTGGAAGAAGGCATCCATCATCTCCTCCATGTCGTCGTCTTTTGTCTGTAAGCCCTTTTCTGCTTCCATCCTTGGCTCTATATTGGTCGGACCTTTACGCATAATCCTTTTTCTCTCTCTCTCAAATGTAGGTGCTATGTTAGGAAAATCAATGCCCGTTTTGCAAGAGTCGTATTGTAGATTCTGTACGGTTTTTCTAGCAAACTCTCCGTACTTGTGCACATGCTCATTACATATCCTATGCTTGCGCAGGATTTGATACTCGCAGAGCGTGCACGAGCATGCAATCTTTTCCTCATGTTAGTTGATGACGTTGCCATCTACAATGATTATGAATGTTGTTTCAATATATATACTCCTCACAATGTAAAATACCTCGCATTCTCTAGTCTTGCCCAATCTCCGTATACCTCGGTCCAGAGGTGTACGGAGATCAGGACCACCGGGTCAAAATCTCGTTTTTATTGGTCAAATCCTATATGGGTAGACACATACGTGCACTCCCAGGTGTACATGGCAATGCATGTAGCGGGCAAAAACCCTTTGCCTCTTTTAGTTCCATAGTTTCTTTTAGAGGGAGAGAGAGAGAGAGATAGAGATATTTTCTGTCCTTTTCACACGATTGGTCCGCCAACCTAACTCTCTCTCTCTCTCTCTCTCTCTCTCTCTCTTTCTCTCTACCTCTGTAGCTATCTCTAGTTAATTCTCTCTCTCTCTCTCTCTCTCTCTCTCTCTCTCTCTATATATATATATATATATATATATATATATATATATATATATATATATACTCCTTATCTCTCGTTCTTTCTCTCTCGATCTCGCTCTCGCTATCTCTCTCTCTCTCTCTCTCTCTCTCTCTCTCTCGCTATCTCTCTTTCTCTCTCTATTTCCCTATTTCCCTATCTCTCTCTCTGTCTCGCTCTCCACTTCCCTATCTCTCTCTCTCTCTCTCTCTCTCTCTCTCTCTCTCTCTATATATATATATATATATATATATCACTCTCTTTCTCTCTCTCTATTTTCCTATCTCTCTCTCTCTCTCTCTCTCTCTCTCTCTCTCTCTCTCGCTCTCTACTTCCCTATCTCTCTACTGATCGAACGAGCGACTGAGCTAGGGAGATCCAAATGCCCACGACTGCGGAGGACTACACAACATCGACCGAGGCTGCATCAGAGGATCCATGTCACTTTGGCTCGACATGCACAACGCCCGGTCAGACTACTGACCATGGAGGAGATTGATGAGATCCGCCAGCGAGACAGATGCTGGATCTCCTATGATCTACCTATCCCAGCTAACTGTTTTAGCTGCTTAGTCCACACCCAGCAGTTTAGGATTCCATAATATTTTATTTTGTCATCTTGTTACTCTGACTTTGTATCAGATCCACCACATTGTAACTTTCTGGTCTCATAGGTCACTTTGGCCTTTTGAAGATGTTAATATAACATTTCATTTCATTTCATTTCTCGTTAATTTCTCTTTCTTTAATTTTAATTTCCTACGCAACATTAATTTTCTCTCTCTCTCTCTCTCTCTCTTTAGTTTTAATTTCCTACGCATACATTTCTCTCTCTCTCTCTCTCTCTTTAATTTACTACACGCACACACACTTCTCTCTCTCTCTCTCTAGCTTTTTAATTTCTTATTTACACAACACACACACACACACACATTTCTCTCTCTTTCTCTCTTTGATTTTCTACACACACACACACACACATTTCTCTCTCTCTCTCTAGTTTCTTACACACACACACACACGTTTCTCTCTCTCCCTCTCTTTGATTACCTACACACACACACACATATTTCTCTCTCTCTCTCTCTCTCTCTCTCTCCTACACACACACACAGACACCACTCTCTCTCTCTCTCTCTCTCTCTCTCTCTCTCTCTCTTTCCTACACACACACACCGCTCTCTCTCTCTCTCTCTCTCTCTCTCTCTCTCTCTCTCTCTCTCTCTCTCTCTCTCTCTCTCTTTCCTACACACACACACACACACGATGTAGAGAGAGAGAGACAGAGAGAGAGAGAGGGGTTGGGGGGGGGGGGGGAAAGAGTTTCATAATACCTGTGCAGCAGGTTTCAGCCAAGATCTGAGCGCGCGCGTCGCAGGCGAAAATGGCCCCTGCGTGCGGGTTTCCCTTTATTCCCCCCCAATTATTTTGCATCGAAATGTGTGTCAATATACGCGTGGTAATGTCCGTCGATATACGCGTGGAAAAGTATTCCTTGCCACGCGTATTTCCACGTGCATATCGACGGATATTCCGACGCATATATCGACAGGATGAAGTACGTCGATATCCGCGTGGAAAGGTACGGCCGTCGATATATACTGCGTCGATATCTTGAGTTGTAGTGTTAGTCTCTACCGACCTTTAGCTTAAGTATTATAAAGGGAGTTTACTAGTGTGATGAGCTTGGGGAGGGTAACAATGTTATATGACCCCCCAAAGTTACAAAATTAAAATGCTGAAAACGAACAAACAAAAAATCAAAGTGCCACAATGTAAATTCTTAAGCTGGAAGAGAAATTTCAGCTTGATTTGGTACTTCACTCACATGTATCGCCTATGGTACTAGAGCCCTAGAGGTTCCCAATGTGGGTGCTTTTCCTTGAAAAGAAAAAAACCCAAGGCATACAAAATAAGCACACACATCAAAATTGAATCACTGTGAAAAGACTTTGGGGGGTCAAAGAAAAGGTAATCAGTCAGGTGATGATTTCATGAGAAATTCCTTTTATTGTAGCTTAACTACAAGGTATTCTAGGTATAGCCTCTAGTCAGCCCTCGAACATGAAATACTTGGCTCACCTTTACAACTATTTATGCGTTTGATTATATTGCAATTTAATGTTTATTGCTGACAAATGGTTTAAAATTATGTTACCAATCAAATTGTCTGCCTACAACTGCATATGATTTTTGATTGTATATGAGAATGCAATTACTGTGCTAGTGTTGTTTGATTTTGCAGTGGACTGAAGAAGGCTAAGGACATTCATCTCAAATGCTCTTCCACCTCGACGAACGAGCTTCAACTCAATAGCTTCCGAGGACAAAATCTACATCAGGAAGTGGGGCATGTTAACCCTCACGCACATTCCTATCACCTACGACGGAAATTGTATTATTTATTTGGTAGAGTCAGGTACCGGGGTTGTCGGTCCAATAGGAAAAGGGTAAGAGTGATCGCCGATGAGAGGCGCACTCTAACTGGAACATTCAAGGGATTAGTTGGCTAAGCATGGGTGCCCAAGTGTGAATGGGGCGAGCTCATATAAAAGTCAACTAAACCTAAAATTCACTCATTCTCTCATTTGTGCAATTGATGAGTGCTCTTGCTCCATCTCCATCTTCTTCTTCTTCTTCATCTCCTTGTGTGTGTGTGTATGCATGAGAGAGAGAGAGAGAGAGAGAGAGAGAGAGAGAGAGAGAGAGAGAGAGAGAGAGAGAGAGAGAGAGAGAGAGAGAGAGAGCGATCGAGCATTGCGGCGGCACGACGATGGCGAGGCGGTTGAGCGTGGCGTAGTGACATCTCCCTCTTCTTCATGGCGAGGAATCCTCCACGACAGGAAGCGTAGAGCGGTGAGTGACACACCAACGCCATCTTTGAGATTACTAGTTTAGGCTTGTTGTGTGCTTGGAGCCATTTGTGGCTCTCACACAGTGTATCGGCAAGTTCCTTGCATTGACACGTGTGACATACGCGCACAATTGCAAAAGAAAATTTGTCCACCTTATTTGTTTGTCAGAAAGCTTTGTTTGCGTCATGAAGTACTTGAGACTTTGATGGTCTGTTTGTAAAATGAATGGAGTCCCCAATAAATAGTGCTTACATGTGTCTAGGGCATGTAGAACAACTAAAAACTCTTTCTCATAAATGCCCAAGATTTGTTCATCCGTATTGAGCCTTCAGCTCTCATATGCTATGGCATGCCCTTTTTGAAGCAAGACTGCTGCAAGGCAATCACCACAAGCATCACATTGGACTTCAAATGGCTTTGAGAGATCGAGAAGCATGAGTACTGGTTGAGAGGTAAGCTTCTCTTTGAGCTTGTCAAAAGCTTTTTGCTCCTTGGCAATCCATGAATACTTAACGTTCTTCTTTGTCAAGTCATGTAATGGTCCTGTTATTTGATAAAATTTTGCTAATTATGAAGCGTCTATAGTATGCACACATACCAATAAAGCTTCTTAGCTTATGTAGATTCCTTGGACTAGGCCATTCTTTTATTACCTCTAACTTTGATGAATCCATATGGATACCATCTTGAGAGATAATATGACCTAAGTATTGAATCTCTTGAAGGAAAAATTCGCTTTTCTTTTGATTGAGAAGAAGCTTGTTCTCCCTCAATGCTTGAAAAATCACTTGGGGATGTTGCTTGTGTTTCTCCAAGGACTTGGAGTAGATGATGATATCATCAAAGAACACTCCAGTGAACTTGCGGTAGGGTCTAAATATTTTCTCCATCAAACGATTGAATGTGGCATGTGCATTGGTCAAGCCAAAAGGCATGACTAGATATTCATAAAGACCAAACATTGTACGAAATGTGGTCTTTAGGATATCTTCTTCCACTATCCTTATTAGATGATAGCCACTTTTAAGGTCAATCCTACTGAAGTAGGTGGAGCCTTGTAGCTTATCAAACAGATCTTCTACTCGAGGTACAAGAAATCTAACTTTTGATAGTGTAGTCCACACACAGGCGGTATGTACCATCTTTCTTTTGCACTAAAAGGATTAGAGAAAAAAAGGGAGACGAGGTAGGCCTCACCATCCCTTTGTCTACCAATTCTTGTACTTGCCTCATAATCTCCTCTTTTTGAGCTTTGGAAACTTGATAAGGAGGCTTGATAGGAGCTCAATTCGATGGTCATCATCCTCTCGTTTTGGAAATAATTCCATAGGGATATCATCAATGAACACATCTTGGAATACTTTTAGAAAGTTAGACAAGTCTAACTCTTCTTGATTCCTACCATTTTCATTTGATATACCATTAGCATTATTAGTGGATTCTTTGACAAAAATCATGTACGCAGAAATCGAGCTTTTCATTGACTTATCAAAACCTGGTGAATTTACAAGTGGTATAGTATGACCAGAATCATTAGTATCTATATACATGTTCTTTCCCCTGTAGGTGAAGTAGATTCTTCTTTCAGGGAACTTCATGTTGGCAGCCATGCGATCAAACTATGGCGCCCCTAGGATAGCATCCTCATGTTGGAGAGGAGAGATGAAAAAGTCTTCGTTGTCGACATAGCTTTGGACATGAAGCCTCAACTTCCCAATCAAGGGAGTAATGGAGGCTTGCTGCTCCTTGAAATCTATGTCAATCGTTACAATATCTCCCATCTCAAAAGCTTGTATGCCCAACTTGGTGGCCAACTCCGTTGATATGAAGTTGTGAGTAGAGCCAGGGTAAAAAAAGATGAAGGTATCATGCTCCCTTACCTTTCCCCAAGCATAGGAGAGAGACGATCCTTTGCAATGAGCATCCTCTTTTGGAGCTTCAATGGTAGAAGCCCTAGGAGTCTCATTGCGAGCATTTTTATTAGGGCAAGAACGATAGCTACAAAGCTATGTAGAGCACGTAGTGCGGACTTGGAAGGGGACGCATATGAAAGATTTTTTGAGTTCTCTAAATTTTATTCTTTTTGAAATCATTAGGAACACCTTTTAATTTAAATATTGTATTTGTTATTTTTTGTTTTGTGTTGTGATTATATATTTTTTTTTTGCTTTTTGTTTATAGGAGTGTTCTTGGTTTTTTGTGTTCCTTAAATAAATAAATGCTGCATGAAATTTAAACGAAATTCTAAACAAACTAAAATTGAATTGAAATGAAATGAAAACTATATCAGTTTAAATTTAAATTGAACTTAAATCAATTCAAATCATATTGAAAATAAAATGAAAAAAAAAGTGAAATTAATTGAAGTAAACTAAAAAAGTAAAACCAAGCAGAGAGAGGCATGCAAGTGGCGCTCAAAAAGGAGAGAAAGCGGGTAGGGTCTAGTAGCGTGCAAAGGGAAGGTGATAGGAAGGTGGCAAGAGAGAGAGAAGAGAGAGAGGTGGTGGGGGGGTGGGAGGGGGGGGCTAGTGCACCGGCGTGTATACGTGTGTGTGTTCTATTTTTTTCATTTTTTGTATTTTTTTATCTTTAATCTCTTTTCTATAATCTTTTTGCTCTTTTTGTTTTATTTGTATTTTTAGAAGAAAATTTCTTTGAAAAACCTTTTTTTAAGGGAGGTTGTTTTGTTGATTATTGTAATAAAACAAAAGAAGAAACAGAAAATTAAGAGAAAAATGTACAAATTTGCAAAAAAACCATAAGGTAAAGAAAAAATTAAAAACTGTAGAAAAACTTGCAAAAATAACCAAAAATAGAAAAAGAAGAGAAATGAGATGCGGATATCTGTCGGGGAGGATTTTTTTCTTTAAATATTTTTCAAAAAAAAGTAGGCATTTCAAAAAGTTTTAAAAATAATCTAGTTTCGAACTCCAAAAAATATCAAAATTGATCAAGAATTAGTACAAATTATCTCATTGACAATGCATGCTCTAGATTGGCTATTTGTATCCAAAAATATATATTTTCATTATTTTTTAATAAATATATTGTAATTTTAGGCAATTAACTAGGAAAAGTATCCTAAAACATTGCAAAAAATGCAAAAAATACTAAAATATTTTTAAAAATAATGCAGTCAACTTAACTCAAAATGAAACACTTAGCTATGCAATGGAGCATTTCAATCAATCATTATCAAAGTGCTAATCAAAATATAGGATCATTTGTATTTCTTTTTTTACCCAATTTGACCCAAAAATTAGTTTAATTATTGGTCTCATAAGAAAAAAATTGCATATCAATAAAAACACTATCAATTAGTGTATCAATCGTTCCAATTTTCATTTCAACTCACCCATACAAATTAGTTTTCATGTGTGTAAACATGCACATTAAGCACAATTACTTAAGAAGCATACACACACAATGTTCTAATGGCATTTAGATGCAAATTGAATGCTCAAAAGCGTGAACCATAATCAAATTCACAGACCCACCTAGACAAAGAAAGACTTTGCAGAATATGAGTGAGCATTTTGACAAGTTTGAGCTCAATCCATAAGTGTGTCACTGGCCGGCTAAGTGATGATGCCTAGATTCTAGTTTATTATGTTAACTCTTGTAGTTTTTTAAAGATGTATTCCCTATGATATTTATAGACATCACACTTCTATGTTTTGCAATTATCCAATCAAATTTGTAAGCACAATAGTTGTAAATGGAATTTTTTTTACAGTGATGGATTCTATTTCTATCTCTCTCTCAATACTTATGAACCATGGTGCAAAGTGATTCAATACAATGTGTGAACTGGTGTGCATATGATTTAAATCAATTTTTAGACACCAGACTTGTAAATGGATTTTTTTGTATAGTGATGGATTCTATTTTTATCTCTCTCTCGCTCGTCTACTCTCTCTTGATACTTAAGGAGCATGGTGCAAAGTAATTCAATACAATATGTGGTGTGGTGCGCGTATGATTTAAATAGGTGTGGTACAATCATAAATTGATTCAAGTGATGTTTCCAAAGTCATATATGGTCATCAACTACTATTAATTGTGTAAATTCAACGTGATGGTCCTACTATTAGTGACAACTTTTTTCCTATTGTGCTTAATTACCACGCAATTGTGTTGCATGTGGTGCACCTCATTTTTTTTTTGTTGAAACTTAAGTGTCATGAATGTCTTCCAGTTAAAACATTGTAAATATGTTCTTGCTAGGCATGGACAAACGCAAAAAATCCAAAAAGGCGGATGATCACCTATGCTTGCTTGCAGATGTGACTGGTCCAAATCACTAGGCAAGGCTTGCTGCACGGACATCTGAGTGGGCTCCAACAAGCAACAAGCAATGGAAGGACATCAACAAAGATGTCACCACAAAGATGGTTAAGGAAGGATGGCCGACTCTTTATGAATTCTCCATCCGCAAGGGGAGACTAAAGTTGGACAAATGCACTATGTAAAATATTTGCATGCATGCAGAGGCCATATACCTTGCTTGCACATGTAGTAGCTTGAACCACACAGATCATCCCCTATGGTTTGCAAAGATGTTATACATGAAATATGTTCTAAATGAGTAGCAGAATTCAGTAATAGGGCACCCAACAAGGCCACATTGGATATCCAAAGTGAGACAGTTACAGTGACATGAAAAGAGTTGAGATATGCATTAGCCAGCATTGTTATGCAGACCCATGACATTATGGATTCTAGTTATGCCCCTATTCCTGATTGGAATCCATGAGAAGAGTTGAGATATGCATTAGCCGACATTGTTATGCAGACCCATGAGACTATGGATTCCAATTATGCTCCTATGCATGGTTTGGTCTAGCTAGGTGATTCATATCAGCTTGACATTTGTGGCCTTGGAGTTGTGAAGTTATCTATGCATAATGGAAATTTGTTTATGCTTTGAGGTGCTAGACATGTACCAAAGTTGACCAAGAGCTTAGTGTCAATTGATCAACTTGATAATTTGGGCCATGCTACAGTTTTTGGCAAAGGTTTTTAGATGATTCACATGGAAAATTCAATCATTTTGAAATGCCAAAAGGCTGCTTATTGTGTCTTGTTTTTGAAAGAGAATTTCATTTATTTTGTTGAGATGCCTTTTACTAAGTTGTGGCGTAGTTATCTTGATCATATGAATAAAAAAGTATGAAACAACTTCCACGTTTGGGCTACCTACCTGTCTTAAACTATTTTGATTTCAGCTTGTGTGAGCACTGTATTTATGGAAAATAGACTAGGGTTTCCAATTGGCCATTGAGTAGAGATTTAGGGAATCTCCTAGACTTGGTACATAGTGATCTATGTGGGCCTATGCTGCATACATCTCTAGTGGGACAATTATATCTCCTAACATTCATAGATGACTCTACTTGAAAGGTGTGGGTCTACCTCTTGAAGAGGAAAGATGAATTCTTTGCTAGGTTTTAAAAATCCCTTGCCATCGTAGAGAATCAGTCAAACAAGAAGTTGAACACTTTACACACTAACAACGGGGGAGAGTATGTCTCCACTAAGTTCAAGAATATTTGTAGCAAAAGAGGCATTAGAAGATACTTAACTACACTATACACACCTACTTAGAATTGCATTATTGATGAGCTTATGAATAGAACAATCCAAGAGAGTCACAATTATGTTTTCTATGGCAAACTTACCTCTAGAGTTTTAGGGAGAAGCTATTATGGTAACACTTTACATCATCAATCAATCACTTAGTATGCCACTTAACTATAATATTTCACATGAGATGTGGATTGGCAAGAAGCTGAACTATAACATATTACGTTTATTTGGGTGTGAAACATTCTCACATGTCCCTAAAGATCTATGCAAGAAGCTAGACCCTCAAATCACAAAACTACATCTTCATTGGATATGGTGCAAATGGAGAGATGGGTTATCATCTTTGGCACTCGATTTCTAGAAAAGTCATTCATAGCTCACAAATTATCTTCATTGATGATGGGAATGAGATCGTGCTAGCTAGGGTGAATGAAAGAGAAACATAGTGCAAGTGTATGAGTGTGTGTAAGCAAGATTATCACTCAAGTGAATTAGGTTCCAAGATAGATTAGCTTGGTCTCATAAACACAATCTTGAGTATTGGCTTAGCTTAGCACATTCTCATCATAGACAAGCATGTAGTGCAAACTTGAACTGTGTTGTTTATTCATGAAAGTGAGCTTTAAGTAGCTCTACAACTTGACTCCATTACCTGTGGGATAATTCCCCCTCTTCCCTTCTTGACTTAGACTTTAGGACAAAGATCACAATTTACAATCCTCCCCTTGAGGTTTGGACTAAGACAAAATAATGAAGATGCAATATCCACAAAGGAAAATAAAAGTCCTCCCCTACAAGTAGAGAGGCTGCATCTTCAAAGTATGTCTTCATAAAAGACAAGGTTGTTCTCACCTTTGTCTTCTTCTTTGTCTTCTACCATGTGAGCTGATACTTTGATAGGTCTCTTCTCTTCGTAGCTTCTGCTATTGCTTCTACTATTGCTGATTTCTCCACTGCTACTACCTCCATTTGAGTAGCATCGAGAAGGAGGGTATCCCTTGCTACCGCATTTATTGCAAGGTTTGTTTGTGTAGCAATCTTTTGCTACGTATCCCATTCTTCCACATTCATAACACTTTCTTCCAGTTGATGATGTTGATGGTGAATATCTTCCCTTGAGAATGTCGTGAGACAAAAGCCCCTCCTGATGATGTTAATGAATTATTTTGATTTATTTCTTCTACTTGGATTGACTTGATGACATTTTGGAAAGGTGGAGCGGATTCTTTTTCTTCAAGAATTGTGACTAAGTGGTCATAAAAAGTTGGAAGTGCACTTAATGGTACGGCCACTTTGTCGTCTTCTGGTACAACTTGGATGTAAGTGAGATGCATGACAATGCTCTTAAGCCTATTTACTACGCTAGCAATGTTCTCCCCTTCAGTCATAATGATCTTGTGAAGTTGTCTTTTGAGACTAACTTTACTTCTTTTGGCCCTTGCTCCAAAATTACTTTCTAGGACATGCCAGACTTCATGTGCATGCTTACATTCTCTATGAAATGCACATAGTTTTCATGCAAGGAAGTGATGATAATTCCTAATCTTGTTCATCCTTGGCCAATTTTTGTGCGCTTGCTATGAGTGTGTATGCCCTAATGTGCACTCCATCGGGTTCGGCTTGTTGTTCTAAGGCAGTGTTGAGGACAGACCACAAACATTTTTCATGCAGTATCCTCTTAACTTTGTTTACCAGGTTGAAACCCTTTCCCGTTGAATTTTTCTATTCCCTTGTCCCCCATTTGTGCTAATAGAGAGGTCTTAGCTTAGGAGACTCTCCTAGCGAGTGTCTACCTCTTTACACGTAAGCATGACCAAAGTGCAGATAGTGATTTTAAGATTTTGTGCTTGGTTGCTTTTTTTTTTGGGGGGGGGGGGTTATTTTGCGAGAGAGAGAGAGAGAGAGAGAGAGAGAGAGAGAGAGAGAGAGAGAGAGAGAGGGAGAGAGATCTTTCCTTTTATGTGAAGCTCCTCTTCATCGATGATGAAGCTCCTCTTTCATGATATAGGAGTGTCCCTTGATTTGGCTTTGAAGGTTCGATGAAGCCTTTGAATGCTCCTTTGGAAACTCAATGGGCCTCTGCCTTTCATTGGATTTTGGCAAGCAGTGGAGTGAAGGTGGTTGCCAATTTGAGGATTATGGCCTTGGTGCTTGTTAAAGCGGGCTGGGCCACGTGATCTCTGCCTTAGAGAACCAAGTAAGCAAGCTTGGTGGTTAGCAGTGGGTGGTGGGAAGGGGGTCTAGGACGGGCAGCACAGGCAGGCAGGGGTAGGTTCGGTCAATAGATAGGAGCGCAGGTAGGCGGGGGCAAGGGGTTCGGTTAGCAGACAGGAGCGTGGGCAGCACTCCAAATGAAACCAAGTGTAGGTGAGAATCATCACTTGTAGACCCGATGCCTTTAAGAAAAAACTCCTTTTGAGAGCAAGGTTTAGCTCCGCCCACGCCCCGTTCAAACAATTTGAACCTTCAACCCACCATACACATGATTAATAGTGTGTTGGCCTAGACCAAGTGGCCCAATGGGCTCCACATGAGGGGAAGTCCAAGAAATAGCTATTTGTGCTCGGCTTTGTAGAGATTCTTCCACAAGAAACACACACACACACACACACACACACACCTATTTTAAGTAAAAATTTGGGCTGTGAGTTGCGGGAGCTCCGGGGTTCAGATGGAAGAGGTTAGGGGCTCGGAAAGTGCTTGAGGAGTAATTTGAGATGATGTGGGCAATGCTTGGCGATTGTAAAGTTGAAAAATTTAATGCGAAGATGCAAATTATGCAAAATCGATACCAAAGTACCAATTTAAATGCAAGTTTAATGAAAAAACTTAATGAATTAGTTAGCGAGTAGTGGCTCAAGAGTCTTTAGCTTGAGAACATGCTCATGCTAGCTAATGGAATACTAATTAGGCATGAGAGGGTAAACCTTATGGTTCTAGCTAATGAAGGTTAAGGAGTGATAATCATACGAGCACACATATGCAAAATATCAAACCTAGCTAGCACACCTGTGCTCCGATACTACTTGATGGGAATGGGATTGTGCTAGCTAGGGTGGATGAAAGAGAAACATAGTGCAAGTGTATGAGTGTGTGTAAGCAAGATTATCACTCAAGTGAATTAGGTTCCAAGATAGATGAGCTTGGAATCATAAACACAATCTTGAGTATTGAGTTAGCTTAGCACAGGCTCACCATAGACAAGCATGTAGTGCAAACTTGAATTGTGTTGTTTATTCATGAAAGTGAGCTTTAAGTAGCTCTACAACTTGACACCATTACATCTGGGATAATTCCTCCTCTTCCCTTCTTCACTCAGACTTTGGAACAAAGCTCACACTTTACAAATGAGGAAAATATTTATAGACAGCTTGTCAAAGAGGTTGAATATTGCAACGTTAGATTTTTGGATGTAGCCTAGTGAGATCAAACAAACAGCTCAATATAGTAGTGATGTTCCTACCACTAGTAGTGCTCAAGAGATAGATGAGTTAGCTAGGTAGCGAGAAGATCTATGCAAGTTTCTCATGCCCTTGAATGTGCTCAACCAGGGTTTGACTATTTGTTGGTCACTGACGATGGAGAGCCTACTTGTACCCTTGTCACTATCTCACACGAGGTCCTTCATGAGGTATCTATGGCTCTTTATATCCAGTGATGCAAGAACAATCTACACCATTCGATCATCATGTGAACTAGGGTCAAAGGGAAAAATATGTAGTTCACCCCTAGCTCACCATCCACTCCCCCCATGTTGTAGGGTAGGGAGCTTACCATCACACTATCACACGTATCGGGCCATTGGAGGTGTTGCTTATCCATATGATCCCAGTTCACTACCCTCCCTAGTTTACACCCTTAGTCTACCCATAGTTCAGCCCTAGTTTATACCCCCTATATTACCCTTAGTTCAAACCTAAAAGATCCGAAAGCCCAAATTTTTCCATGGTGTGTGAGTGATGGTAGCCATAGATCCCCCCTAGGAGGAACCTTGTGCCATATAGTGTTTGAGGACCTACTACTAAGAGCCAATTCAAATGGAAGATAGCATGAAGTGAGAGAAGGAAATGTAATTAAAGTATAACTTGATTATGGCAAATGAGACTTGGGAATGGATAGAGTTACCAAAGGAGGGCAAGCAAGCCTTGTATTGCACTGAATGGGTGTATAAGAAGAAATACACGGCAAAAGATCCCAAGCCCAAGTATATGGCTAGATTGGTTGTTGCTAAGGGATTAAAGCACAAGAAAGGCATTGAATTTATTTTCTCGCCAATAGTCAAGATGACTACATTGTGTCTTGTGCTTGGACTAGTAGCCATTGAGGACATGGAACGTGTCCAAATGATGTGAAGGTAGATTTCCTTCATGGAGATCTAGAAGAAAACGTCTACATCAAATAGCTAGAGGGTTTCGAACTTGAACCTGAAAATCCTACAAGGAAAAAATGATTGTGTACATTGTGTAAGGCAGTGTATGGCCTAAAGCAAGGCTCAAGGTAGTGGTACTACAAATTTGACAAGTACATGCAGTCCCATGGTCATGTACAGAGCCAAGAAGATCACTGCTTGTATACCCAAAATTTGAACGATGGTTCACTTATCATCTTGTTACTTTATATCGATGATATGCTCATTTCCAAGAAGTCTAAAGATGAGATTGTCATTTTGAAGAATTCACTTAGCACATAGTTTTCTATGAAGGATTTGAAGATGCAAGTCCCTTTCTTGGTATGCATATCAAGATAAATTAAAAACGTGGAATACTAGAGTTATCTTAAGAAAGGTATATCCACAAGGTCTTGCAACATTTTGATATGCAAGGGGAAGCTACATTGAGTACCCCAATCTAGGCATATGCAAAACTTAGCAAGAATGATGCTCCAAAAATCTAATGTTGAGAAAGAAAAAATGGTAGTAGGTAGTCTTATATATGCCATGGAAGCCACCAGACTAGACATTGCATTTGAAGTGAGTGGTTAGCAGATTTATGGAAAATCTAGGTAGGAAGCACTAGGAAGCAATGAAGCACATTCTAAGGTACTTCAAGGGTACAACAAGTAGGTGCTTATGCTTTGGGAACAATGATGCATCCATAGTGGGTTACACGGATGCGGACTATGCGGATTGTGTGGATAGTCAAAGATCCATGTATGGCTATGTAATTCTATTTTATAGAGTAGCCGTATCATAGAGATCATGTCTCCTAGATTTCACTTTTGGATTCCACCACACAAAGCTAGAGTAAGTTGCAGTTTTTGGTGCTAGCAAGGAAGCTGTATGCAAAGGAGGGTATCCAGAGTCTAGATTGGTTTGCACCAATTAGAAATATTAGTGATTTGGGAAGTCCATCGATTCTTATTTTAAAATTTTGAAACCCTCTTAACATGTCATTTAGCTTCTCAAAATACTATCATAACACCAGTCATTAAACAACATTTTTGTCTCTTAGTTTAGTCCATTAAGCTCTCGAGGGGAATTCGAAGTGATCATGGTAATGCCGTGATCCATTGCTGAAAAAAATAATTTCTTGGCCTTGATAAAAGAGACAACCCAAATTTATGTTGAAATCTAAGTAACGATAATTGTAAAATAAGGTCCGATGAAACTACAACCAAAATGTTTTCGCTTCAACCTCAAAATTTACACTATAACTAGGATACATGAGCAATGCTAGTATTACGTAGCAAATTTTTTGACCTTGACTTCCAAATGTAAGGGAAATTCCCATATTTGCAAAACATTGGGCATTGTTGATGAGCAAGCATCAACAGCCTTATTGTTTTGGTGACTTGCAAAGATTTTACTTTTATTGTCATGCAAAGTGTGGTAGAAGTAAAGACCCCATCTTGTAACTTTTCCAAAATTGGCTAAGTTAACAAATGGCAATGGGGGTAGCAATGATATTTCTTGGCAAGGGTTGAACTTTGCATTGCACAAAACACCTCAAATTTCATGCATGAGGGACCATGTGAGCATCACCCTTCTCAAATCTAGAGTCTCCATTATAATGTGGGAATCCTTGTACATGTCTATTGTGGTGTTAATAGCAACTATTAGTGCTAGGATATGAAGGCTCCCTATTCTTTCCAAAGATGGGCACAAGGAAACGCTACGCATCCCTATGGAAGGGCATATTTTCATTTGGCCCTTTTAGTGATGAAATTTCATAAAAATCACAAGTTGATTGATGTAAAACTAAGTGACATGTTTGATGAGGAATACATGAAAATAGCATGTTCGGTAAACAATATTAGTAAAATTTCTACTTGCGAGCCTTGTCTAGGTCAAAGTAGAGTTTTGAAGATACAACAAGACTAGATGAGTTTCCTATTTTACATACTTATCAAAAGCTGAAATGGACGCTAAAAGAGGTTTGATTGACAGAGATGGAAAGTGAAGAGGATTTTGACATGGAAAATTTGGACACACCCTCTCATTACAAGAAGTACACCATTGGGACTGACGTATTGTGATTGAGCAACCAATGAGGGAACCTAAAGAGCCAAGAACATTGTATGATGGGCCCGAGAATGCAAAGAGAATTGACCTTGCCAAACCAAGGAAAGAACCTAGACCAGCTTACATAGCCACGGATCTCACCAAAGAGGAGGAATATCTTTTGATAGAGAAATATAGAGATGTGTTTACTTGGTCATACAAAGATCTTAAGGGAGTGGATCCAAACATACGTCAACATAGAATACCCCCTAAGAGTGATGCTAAGCCACACACACAACGTCCCTATACATACAATGAAACATTTGGGAAGAAAATCAAAGAGGAGATAGATAAGCTGAAAGAGGTGGAGTTTATCTACAAAATAGAACACATAGAGTGGGTGTCACAAATTGTGGTAGTATCCAAAAAGAACGACAAATTACAAGTGTGCATGAATCTCAAGCAAGTAAACGTTGTCACAATTAGAGACAACTATCCCTTACCCATCACAAATCATGTGATTGAGCGAGTTGTGGACAAGGAAGCTTATAACTTCCTTGATGGCTTTTTGGGTTACAGTAAGCTCGCAATAAAGCCAAAGAATCAACATAAAACAACCTTTGCCATAGAATGGGGCATATTTTCTTATTGGGTGATGCCGTTTGGTTTAACCAATGCAGTTGCCACATTCTAGAGGATAATGAGTCACACTGTCATGCCGCTTTGCGGGCACGAGGTGAAAGATGCAAATCTGCATACAAATTTGAGGTTTTGAAAAACTTGTGTACAATAATACCAGTCCCAGTACTTGCAGTTCCAGCGTTCAACATCAGACAGTCTCGAGAGCCAGTCTCGAGAAGCCAATGTCTCAGTTCCGATGTCTCGGGAGCCTGTATCTTGAGAAGCCAGTGTCAAGTGTTAGAGTATCTGGAGAGTTAGTCTCGAGAAGCAAGTGTCCAGTGCCAGTGCCAGAGTGTGTCGAGCATCATAGTCTCCAGAGCCAGCCTCGAGAAGCTAGTGTCTCCAGTTCCTGTGTCTCGGGAGCCTGTATCTCGAGAAGCCAGTGTCTAGTGCCAGTGTCAGAGAGTCTCCAGAGCCAGTCTCAAGAAGCCAGTGTTTCCAGTTCCGGTGTCTCGGGAGCTTGTATCTTGAGAAGTCAGTGTCGAGTGTCAGAGTATCTCAAGAGTCCGTCTCAAGAATCCAGTGTCTAATGCCAGTGCTAGAGTATCTCGAGAGCCATTCTCAAGAGCCAGTACTCGCAGTTCCAGTGTTCAACGTTGGAGAGTCTCGAGAGCCAGTGTCTCCAGTTCCGGTGTTTTGGGAGCTTGTATCTTGAGAAGCCAGTGTCTAGTGCCAGTGTCAAAGAGTTTGAAGAGCCAGCCTCAAGAAGCCAGTGTCTTCAATTTCGGTGTCTTGGGAGCATGTATCTTGAGAAGCCAGTGTCTAGTGCCAGTGTCAGAGTATCTTGAGAGCCAATCTCGAGAGCTAGTACTGGCAGTTCCATGTTAAGTGTCAGAGAGTCTCAAGAGCCAGTCTTGAGAAGCCAATGTCTCCATTTCCGGTGTCTCGAGAGCCTGTATCTCGAGAAGCCAGTGTCCAATTTCAGAGTACCTCAAGAGTCAGTCTTGAGAAGCCAGTGTCCAGTGCCAATGCTAGAGTTTCTCGAGCATCAGAGTCTCAAGAGCCATTCACAAGAAGCCAGTGTCTCTAGTTCCGGTGTCTCAGGAGCTTGTATCTCGAGATGACAGTGTCTAGTGCCATTGTCTATCTTGAGAGCCAGCCTCGAGAGCCAGTACCAGTAGTTCTAGTGTTCAGTGTTAGAGAGTCTCGAGAATCAGTCTCAAGAAGGCAGTGTCTCCAGTTCCGGTGTCTCGACAGCCTGTATCTCAGGAAGCCAGTGTCTAGTGTTAGAGTATCTTGAGACTCAGTCTCGAGAAACCAGTCTCCAGTGCCAGTGCCAGAGTGTCTCGAGCATCAGAGTCTTGAGAGCCAGACTTAAGAAGCTAGTGTCTCTAGTTTTGGTGTCTTGGGAGTCTGTGTCTCAAGAAGCTAGTGTCCAGTGCCAGTGTCAGAGTATCTCCAGAGTCAGTACTGGCAGTTTGAGTGTTCAGCATCAGAGAATCTTGAGAGTCAGTATTGAGAAGACAGTGTCCAGTGCCAGTGCCAGAGTGTCTCGAGCATCAGAGTCTCGATAGCCAGTCTCGAGAATCGAGTGTCTCCAGTTCCGATGTCTCGGGAGC
This sequence comes from Adiantum capillus-veneris, assembly GCF_014529385.1. Lineage (NCBI taxonomy): Eukaryota > Viridiplantae > Streptophyta > Polypodiopsida > Polypodiales > Pteridaceae > Adiantum > Adiantum capillus-veneris. The sequence continues at coordinate 113,664,508 of NC_140942.1, read as the reverse complement.
ATGTATCTCGAGAAGCCAGTGTCAAGTACCAGTGTTAGAGAGTCTCCAAAGCTAGTCTTGAGAAGCCACTGTCTCCAATTTTGGTGTCTCGAGAACTTGTATCTCGAGAAGCTAGTGTCCAGTGCCAGTGTCAGAGTATCTCAAGAGCCAGTATTGGTAGTTCCAGTGCTCAGCGTCAGAGAGTCTCGAGAGCCAGTACTGGTAGTTCCAGTGTTCAGCATCAAAGAGTCTCAAGAGCCAGTCTCGAGTTCCAATAGTACCAGTACCAACATATAAGTGTTGAGCCATGGAACTTAAGTAAAGGTAATAATAGCATCTAGGGTCCAAAAAATAGGGAGAAGCAGGAACTACACATGCTATGAAAAAGCTAAATAAAGATGGGGGAGGCTAAAAATAGGAGGGGACTTGCCTTGAAGGACGTTTTAGGCGGGAATGTGGAGGGGAGTTTTTGTGAGGGAGAGAAAAGAAGGGAGTTTTTATTGGGAGGAGACAGGAGGAGTCGAAGAAGAAAAAGAAGGGTACGAGCAGGGATAAGCAGGGTGACAGACTGCGAATTGTTTCCATCAAGGTTTGGGTTATCTGGATGAGGGAATTCAATTTGATAGGCATACCAACGCTGGAGTATGCAACCATTTTTTATCAAGGGTTTGAGATATTTGATTAATGGAAAAATATTCTATTCGACAGTCTCAATCAAGCGTTTATATCTATTCTAAGTTGGATTTAAGCTTTTAACTCTGTTTTGATCCATGATATTCTCTTACAAATATCTCTAAGCATCACTATATTGTCTTATTTAATTTAAATCTGCCCAAACCGAACGACTTTCCATCGGTTCACACCATGTTTGCTTGTCCACCTACAGCCAGAAGCCCGAAGGTTTCTTGATCGACTCTAGAGAGATGTGCACTCTGACAAATTTGGTGAACTCGACGCAAAAATCTGATCGGGGTAGACGAAAGTAGTGATGCAATAATGATATGTAACAGTTAATGCATCAATTTGTTGCACTTATGCATCAACAACATCTGCACCATCAGCAGATGATGACTCAAAGTTCGGAAAGAGAAATGGAAGCTCGGATTCGTGAAGCCAGTGGTGGCAGATAAATTGGGGCGCTTTGAAGGTATTGACATTTCTAAATTTTGCAAAGTCTATGAGCAGGTTATGGAAGACAAGGGAGCATACTGTAGGGGATAATTTTGTACTTGTTGTCGTGCCTAAAGTAAGTGCACGGATTGAGGAACTGAGGACTGCACATGGTGCTACATGGGCGGAGTTTAAACAAGCTCTCAAGGATGAATATTTTCTTGAGGATAAGGAGCACGTTACAAAGAAGAGTTTTTTGAAGTGGGTGCAACATCATAATAAGGGGCTATCTACTCCTGAATTGTTAAGAAAATTTGAAAAAAGATTTGCCCAATTGTTTGCAACTGAACGGGCTGCTCTTAATCCGGAGAAAGTAGAACCCTTTGTGCAGGCTGAAGATCCGAAATTGCAAAAAAGCTTAGTGGATCTCCTCGAGGATCCCGCAAGGGAGTTGGGGCTAAAATTGGATTGGAAAGAAAAATGCGTATAATTTTATTGTATTGATTCAATTGTAGACCAATTTGTTTTTGAATTACATACAGACACTTATTTGAAAATTCCCTCAATACATATGCAATGAGCTTATCACACTTCTATGTTGCTTCCTAACAAGATGCTCAAAGAGTTTCATGAAGTTTTTATGTCATATGCAAAAGTTATGCTTAAAATACTAGAATCTAGGCATGAGCCACTTTAAGGGCACCAGTCACTTTTGTGGCCCATTACACTACTAGTGCTAAAAACATGGATTAACTGTTAGTCAAGTCTGGTAAAAAGTAGTAGACAACTCATACCTCAATACTCAGGTTGAGATGGTCATGAGGCAGTTGGGTATGCTTGAGCTCATCATGCATTGGGCACATCACTTTATCATTGCCACTACATACTTCATAGATGTAGTTGCAGATCCATGGCTTGTTGGCAAGGAGAAAGGGAGGGAAACTCAAGGATGTTGCACTGCAAAGTTGAGAGGAGAGAGAGTGAGAGTGCGCTTGTTTCCGCTTGCTTTAGGAACTTATTTTTTCTTGCTTACAAATTGGAGTTGTTTCAAGCTTTAGGAGGCTCTCATATGACATTGTAGGCTTACAAGGTTGTGTGTTGACGTTTTTGTAAAATCTAGGTGCCAAATTTTTGGTGGGCTATTTTTGAGAGAAGGTATGCCACATGAAATTTTATCTTTGGATTACCTAAGTCTATCCATGGGAATACACGAATATGGACAATACTTGACAGGTTTAGCAAGCAAGCAAACTTTATTCCTGTAAAAAAGACAATTAAGGAACACCAAATGGCAACCCTCTTCATATCACAGATTTTCAAACACCATGGATTGCCAGCATCCATCGTGTCAGATAAAGATCCTAGAATGACTAGTAATTTTTGAAAAGGTCTCTTTAAAAATCTAGGAACAAGATTGAATTTCTCTTTGGAATATCACCCACAAATGGATGGTGAAAGTGAGATAGCAAATCTTAAGATACTCAATCTACTAAAGACTTATGTTACAGAAGTAGATCAATGCTCACAATGGAAAAAGTACTTACCTCTTATAGAGTATGCATACAATAATACTGTACATACTTCTACGGTAAAAACATCTTTTGAAATCATTGAGGGAAGACCTAAAAGTCCCTTGCTACTCATAGTACATTGGAAAATATTTGCTGCCAATGAGTATAGCCGTGACCTACAAGAATGCTTCAAAAGATTAAGGAGGCTATATCCATTTCTCAACAAAGTCAAAAAGCTGCTGCTGGCAAGCACAAAAGGGCCTTAACATTCAAAGAAAATGATTGGGTCTTACTTAAATTTACCAAGGCTCGATTGAGGCAAACCAAGGGCAAAAATCCTTTGGGCCATCAAAATTATTATGCTAAGTTAGCAAAAAGATACTATGGTCCTTTCCAAATTTTGAAGCCCATCAATGAGATGTCTTATCAACTCAAGTTACCCAACGATTGTCTCATACACAATGCCTTTTATGTGAGCCTACTTAAGACCTACAAAGGAGAGCCACTGAGAGGTGGATTTGCAAGATAGACGCGGTGGCCTCAACACAAGGGCTAACGCATGAAGGCCTCATCATGAAAGGCAAACAATAGGGGCACCACCTAGCTTGAAATGCGGCTAGGACACAATGACAATACTATGGAGCACACCATGCACCATGTCACGTAGTTGAACATGTTATGAATTGTGGTGTGAGGTGGCAGAGAAACAAGTGATAGATATTGAGAGTTGTGAATGTAGGTGCATGGACTACTATTCATACGAGAGGTGGAAAATCCATCATTGATACATAAAAAGAACAAAACAACCATAAGGTGGCGAACCCGCACACCTCTACATACAAAGCAAAAGAAATAAACAACGATGTGACATACTCACAAATCTAGCAGAATAGAGAGAATGACATAACAAGACAAGTAGATTATTTTTGGGAAGAGATATAACGGGTAGAGAGGGGCAAGAGAGGAAGGAGGTGACCATGGATGCCTTGTTGATGGGTGGAGATGATGCCAAGGAGTAGCGTGAGGGTAACATTCACTCTTGTTAAATGCCAAATCCTCCACTTCAAATTGCACCAAGGCATGGCGGTTGATGATGATGGAGGTGGCATATGTATTGATGAGTAGTTTGTGTGTGCATAACTCCTTACCATTGTGGTGTGATGGTGTCTCCCAATGCTCTTTTACATGGACTAACAGTTCTAGCTATATGAGAAGTGTGGAGGCATGGTGCCTACGCCTTATAATGCTCATAACCTCTAATAACTTAGAGCTTGTGCTTTGGTGAGAGCGTTGTTTGTTTTGGTGATAGAGACCCCTCCTTATATAGGAAAAGAGGGTAGAATTTTCTTATATATTTATTGGGACGCGACCTACACATGTAACTGTGGGTCGGCTATGTCTGATGCAATGATGATTGTGATAGAGCTCCATAGAGAGAAAATAGTAGGGAAAGAGAGAGATGGAGGGGAAAGTAGGATAGAGGATGGGGTTTTTACAAGGTATGCTAGTCGTAGATATCTTATTTGAGAGAGGAGAGAGGGGTTTTTACAAGAGGTTGCCGAAGGTGGTTTATCGTTGGAGAAGATAAATCCGCCACTTATAGCGGTAGTGGCTCTAACTTTGGCCAAGACTTCATTTAATGTGACTTTGTCTCTCTCACTCATGCCCTAGATTTCAAATCTAGGGTAAAAAACATACAATGATTTTGTGTTAACACACAAAAGAGAGATTATGAGGAGCGTAGGTGGAGTAAAAGATGATTAGGCGGTTGACGTTGCCGTTTGAAATTGATAAACATAGGCATGGCCCACCTAATTGCTGCTTCCATAACTTGATGCTTTGCTTGGACAAGCCTCCCTTACATCTTGTCGTTTGTAGTGGTCATTAGTCGAGTGCCTTTGCGGTTGTCACAATGGTCGTCACTTCATTGAAGCCGTTGGTGTGAAGCACGTATATACGAGAGCATGTGCATGTGTGCAAATGATGGTGGCTGTAATTTGACTATTTTTGGGCTTATGGGATGATTTGTGAGAGTGTTTGGTGGTGATTATAAGAGTGGGGTGCCTGTTGATGGTAGGTTGTGTGTGTATGTGTATGTGTGTGTGTGTGTGTGTGTGTGTGTGTGTGTGTGTGTGTATGGCTGAAAACCAACAACAATTTTCAGCTATGGAGAGCTTGGGAAAGACATGAGAGTGAGAGAGAAGAGGTGTGTGCATGTACTGTATGTGTGCTGAAAATTGGTTGTTTTCAACTTTGTGTGTGTGTGGGTGTGGAGGGAGATAAAGTTTTTTTTTGTTGGTCAAAGAGAGAGAGAGAGTGAGAGTGTTTGGTGGTGATTATGAGAGTGAGGTGCCTGTTGATGGTAGGTTGTGTGTGTATGTGTATGTGTGTGTGTGTGTATGGCTAAAAACAAACAACAATTTTCAGCTATGGAGAGCTTGGGAAAGACATGAGAGTGAGAGAGAAGAGGTGTGTGCATGTACTGTATGTGTGCTGAAAATTGGTTGTTTTCAACTTTGTGTGTGTGTGGGTGTGGAGGGAGATAAAGTTTTTTTTTGTTGGTCACAGAGAGAGAGAGAGAGAGAGAGAGAGAGAGAGAGAGAGAGAGAGAGAGAGAGAGAGAGAGAGAGAGAGGGAACAGAAAAGTGAAAATTTCATCTAAGAGAGAGAGAGTGAGAGGGAGAGAGAAGACAAGGAGAGGGAGGGCTCCATGGATGGAAGAGGACAAGGTGGAAAGAGTTGATAATAAGAAGGTGGTGGCCATGGTTTTACAAACCATGAGTTCCCTTTATTTTACTAATATAGTTATCGATTATTTTGAAAGTGGAGCCCTTCGAGGAGAAAATAAAGGAGGGAGAAAAATGATTACTAGTGGCTCCGTCGGTACTTTGGGTGAAAGCTTTTACTGGAGATTTTGTTTATCATGATTCTCAGGTTGTCGTTCACATGCCCTGTGCTTAAGAATTTTTTTAATAGAAGGGGGGTTTTCCATAGAGAGATGGATTGATTTCAAAAGACGGCCCTCATGAGCCCTCCCCTTTAAGCTAGAGGCATTTATGCCTCTAGCCCATACTTGAGCTAGATTGCAGCAAAGGAGTCGATATCTAGTTGCCTTTTGTACTAGCCATTGCATGTGGCCATTCGTGAGATCTCTAGGACATTCACCCATTTCCAAAAAATGAAGTACGTCCTTATAAGGTTCTCTAGCTAGAGCATCAATAATAAAAAACTCTAGCTACCTTTGTGTAAATGGGAAGCCCATAGCTTCCAAAATTTTGTGCCAGTATCCTCCAGGATCCCAAGCAAAGATTAGAACCATCATCTACAATGTCCGAACAATAGAACTTTCTACCTTCTGCCAAAAGGGTAAGATTTGTAACACCAATTAGTGCAAGGATAAATGAATATCTTGGCTCCTTTGAAGAAAAATTTAGGATCATGATCCCCAAGATTGTGTCAAGAGTCCTCCATCTATGGTCTTCTTGTTGTCGTGGCAAGCTCCAATTGTCTTCAGAACCTAGCTTATCACTATAGGTGAAGCTAGCAAAATAGTTACTATCCTTTTGGGTGCTATCAAAATGGTCCACTGCATTCTCTGATATTGGTAATAAGCCACAAACCATGTAGCTTGATACATGTTGTACCAAAGTGAATATCATATACAAAAGATAAGTTGCAATCCACTTGCTGAAAAGCACTTCATCTCGACTATATGCATGCAAAACCATACTCCAATCTCTCTCATGTTGAGGTCCAATTTCTGTGATCCTTATGACCATCCCTTGTGCTAAGGATTCTTTAAATCTTTTCTTAAATGCATCCAACATAGTATGTTCAAACATAACCTCTACATCTCGGTTGCCAAACCTAGATTTCCAATAAGTTGCCACTGTATCCACTTGCTTAAGAATATCCTTCTGGTGGACTTCACAATCCCATTCCTTGGTAACAACAATTCCAATTTGGATATGTAGTGCCAAAGACTTCATGACGCCTTCTTGGAATTGTATATCTGGTGGATTCACCTTGTTGTGATCAATGAGAATGAGACCCATGATTTCAAGAGAGCTGTCACTATCATTTGTTGTGGTACATTCCTTCCCTGATATTGTAGTAGAATTGCTAGAGAGTGCATCTACAATAGTCTCTAGGCTCATCTCTTGTTGCTTACTGGCCTTCATGTTGTATGGGGTCTCCTTGCCCTTTCTACCTTGCATCTTGAGAATTCCTATGTCTAAATATTGCTTTTCTCTCATGGACATGATCCATGGTCTCTCTAAGATAATTGGGTAGCCCACTGCCTTAGGGACCTTGGAGTCCTACGTGGAAACATCATTCACAAAATCATAGGATTTTGTAGACTCACCAATTGTGAAATCTGAAATGCTAGTTTTTAGTCATGGATTAGACTTCCTCTTGATTGACTCCCACTTGGCCTTTCCTTCCTTTTCTAAAGCTTCCTCATGCTTAGAGAGCTTCACTCCCATGGTGTCTACCTCTTTAGTATTTTCTTACCCTGCTCTACTCCCTTGATGTGTTTCTCCACCTGCACCTTTCTCTTAGTTTCAAGACTAATGACATTTATTGCCTGGTTGGTGGTTGGAGGTGGGGGTAAGGGTAGAATGAGCGTCTACTGTGGTGGTTGATGTGGTTGAGCAGGTCGTTGTAAGATTTTCACATATCGTGCTTGTTGTGGTGATCTTGCTCTTGGTGGTGAAACTCGGTTTTGCCTTGCATCTCTATTGAAATTTTGCCTCCTTGGGAGTGGGCAATAATACATTCCATGGTCTTCTTCTCCACAATTGTAGAGGTGGTATTCTTGGTTCTATCTTTGTTGTCCTTTCCCTTGATCTTGGTTGTGATTGTGTGCATACCCTTGTTGCACCAAATGGACTGAGAGATTCTCAAGTTGTTTGGTGATTCGGTTGAGCATGTCTTGCTGATCTTCAATTGGTTCTTGTGGCTGAATCCTCTCGACGGCTGTAGTAAGTGGTGCTAGAGGTGCTTGGGTCCTAACGGCTTCCTCTTCATTGGCATTCTTGGCTTGTAGGTGAAACTTCTTGTCTTTAAGGCGGGCCACTTCAACGGCTAGCTCATACATAGCAAGAAACCTTCCTTTCACCTTCTCTTTAAGAGTTGGTCATAACTCAGCCACAAACCGATCCTTCTTTAGGAAATCAGGTGCCCATCATCCTCTCTTAGCGATGCAACCCATCGCCCCCAAAGATCTACAAACTTTGCCTCATATGATGCGTACTCTAGGTTGCTACCTTGCTTCAACTCCATCAACAATTTCCATAGCTTCTTTGATCTTGTGCCCTCTCCAAAACGCTTGACAAAGGCTGCTCTTAATAAGTCCCATCGTTCCTTGGTTACTTGTGCCAAGGCATTGTACCATGATCTTGCCTCCACCTTCTTAGAAGTGGGAAGATGCGCAAACGTGAAGCATCATCATCTCTCCCAAAGATGACACAGAATATTTCCAAGTTGTTTAGAAAGTCTGCAGCATCCTCACCCACCTTACCAGTAAAGGTTGGAAATGCTACACTTACCATTGTGAGAGTGAGAAAATTAACTCAACTTAGAAATCTTATTTTTAATTTTTAAAATTTTTTAAAGATTCAATATATGGGTGCTTAATAGATGTAAAACAACTATACAAAGATGAAAATAACTACATCAAAAGATACTTCATGGCTAATCATAGGGAGGATAAAGGGTAGAGAAGAGGTGTTTATCTCTTGCAATCATTTTCTACCAAACATGGTTGTAATGAGCTGCTGATAAAATATCTTGCAGTTTTAGATTACTCTGATTGATTGAATTTATTGTGGTGCATAAGTTTGGTCCCTTGCAAAAGGTTGATGCGTTGGATCCATCACATGATAATGCAAAAAGGCTCCTTCCTTTGTGGTGGAAGGTTATAGTCAGAGGTGTAGAGATCTTGGTAGTCGAGGTCAAATTTGTAGTACCATAGGACAAGATTGTCTTCATGTTCTAGCTCTAGGACTGCCCCTCTAGCAATCTCTTGGAAAAGATTGAACTCTCTCCCTTTGAGCAACTTCACTTTCCTACGAGATAGAGTGCCATCCAGTGCATACAAAGGTGTGATGAGGTAGGTGGTGAGTCTTACCACTTGTATTAATCCAAGTTGGATTGATACATAGCAAGTTGTGAAGTCATCATCATAGCCTTGATCCACAAGTAACACTCCTTGAAGGTGGGGGTCTTGTCTTTCCGCCAAGCAAACATTGTGTCAAAGACCTTGTCAATGACAAGCTCCACCACTTCACTCGGTAGACGATGTAGAATCCATGCTGCTATTTCTAGTTCCTGGCTCATGAGATGAGAGTGAGGTATAGAAAGACTTTGGAAGATTTACCCTTTTGTTTCAAAGATTATCGGCGTTGGAACACCCTTGAATCGTTTGCTGCAAGGAAAGGGGAGGGACCACGTGTTCATAGTAGATTCCTCAAGTTGCGAAGGCTTGTTGTGGGCATAGGTGGAATAGGTGGCAAAGATGGGGGCGTAGGTGTAGAGAATCTTGGTGCTACTTGAAAGCCCACCGAAGTAAGAACACCCATGCGGATGTTGACGGAGAAAATGATGGCTTTTTCTTCACTTTGGGCTGCACTCATGTCAGAGGTGTGGTTTTTGGCAACAATGTGAGCATGATGCGGCTTGTGCCTTGCTTTTACGCTTGCGAGGATGATGAGAAATGTAAATAGTTTGAGTAGGGAAAGAGGGTCTTACCACCTCTTCTATGCTAACAATACAGCACCCTGAAAAGAGTGTCTTGATGACTTGCGTCAAGCTTTCTTGAAGCTCCTCCTCTTCGATGGCCTGAACACAAGGGCTAACGCATGACGGCCTCATCATGAAAGGCAAACAATAGGGACACCACCTAGCTTGAAATGTGGTTAGGATGCAATGAAAATACTATATAGCACACCACACACCATGTCACGCAGAGAAACAAGTGGAGATAGATAGTAAGAGTTTTGAATGTAGGTGCGTGGACTACTATTCACACGAGGGGTGGCAAGCCCGCACACCAATACATGCAAATCAGAAGAACAAAACAACTGTAAGGTGGCAAACCCGCACACCTCTACATACAAAGCAAAAGAAATAAACAACTATGTGACATACTTACAAATCCAGCACAATAGAAAGAATGACATAATGAAAAGAGTAGATTATTTGTGGGGGAGGGGCAAGAGAGGAAGGAGGAGACCATGGATGCCTCGTTGATGGGTGGAGATGATGTCAAGGAGTAGCGTGAGGGTAACCTTCACTCTTGTTGAATGTCGAATCCTCCACTTAAATTGCACCAAGGTGTAGCGGTTGATGATGATGGACGTGGGATATGTGTTGATGATTAGTTTTTGTGTGCATAACCTCCTCATCATTGTGGTTTGATGGTGTTTCCCAATGCTCTTTTACATAGACTAACACTTCTAGCTATATGAGAAGTGTGGAGGCATGGTGCCTACGTCTCAAAATACTCATAACCTCTAATAACTTAGAGCTTGTGCTTTGGTGAGAGCGTTGTTGTGTGATAGAGACCCCTCCTTATATAGGAAAAGAGGGTGGAATTTTCCTATATTTTATTGGGACGTGACCTACACCATGTGACCGTGGGTCGGCCCTGTCTGATGTAATGATGATTGTGATAGAGGTCCACAGAGAGAACATAGTAGGGGAAGAGAGAGATGGAAAGAAAGGGAGGGTAGATGAATGGGTTTTTACAAGGTATGCTGGTCGTAGCTAGCTTATTTAAGAGATGAGAGAGGGAGAGGTTACCGAAGGTGGTTTATTATTTGAGAAGATAAATCCGCCACTTATAGCGGTAGTGTCTCTAATTTTGGCCAAGACTTCATTTAATGTGACTTTGTCTCTCTAACACTCATGCCCTAGATTTCAAATCTAGTAAAAAATATACAATGATCTTGTGTTAACACACAAAAGAGAGATTATGAGGGGTGTAAGTGGAGTAAAAGATGATTACGAGGTTTATGTTGCCATTTGAAATTGATAAACATAGGCATGGCCCACCTAATTGGCACTTCCATAACTTGGTGCTTTTCTCGGACAAGCCTCTCTTGCGTCGTGTCGTTTGTAGCGGCCGTTAGTCGAGTGCCTTTGCGGTTTCACAATGGTCGTCACTTCATTGAAGCTGTTGGCACGAAATACGTATATACGAGTGCATGTGCATGTGTGCAAATGATGGTGGCTGTAGTTTGACTATTTTGGGCTTATGGGCTGACTTGTGAGAGTGTTTGGTGTTAATTATGAGAGTGGGATGTGTGTTGATGAGTAGTTGTTGTGTGTGTGTATGTGTGTGTGTGTGTGTGTGTGTATGGCTGAAAAAAATAGCAATTTTCAGCTATGGAGAGCTTGGGAAAGACATGAGAGTGAGAGAGAAGAGTGTCTCTGTGTGTGTGCATGTACTCTATGTGTGCTGAAAATTGGCTGTTTTCAGCTTTGTATGTGCGTGTGTGTGTGTGGAGATAAAGTTTTTTCGTTGATCAGAGAGAGAGAGAGAGAGAGAGAGAGAAGGGACAAAAAAGTGAAAATTTCAGCCAAGAGAGAGAGTGAGAGAGAGAGAGAGAAGACAAGGAGAGGGAGGGCTCCATGGATGGAAGAGGACAAGGTGGAAAGAGACGATGATGAGAAGGAGGCCCCCTTTATTTGCTTTTGTAAGAAGGTGGTGGCCATGGTTGAACAAACCATGAGTGCCCTTTATTGTACTAATATAACTATCAATTATTTTGAAAGTGGAGCCCTTTGAGGAGAAAATAAAGGACGGAGAAAAATGATTACCAGTGGCTCCGCTGGTACTTGGGAACAAAGGCTCCTTACCATGAAAGATTTTATGTTTGTGTGAAAGCTTTTATTTGAGATTTTGTTTATCTTGATTCTCAAGTGGTCGTTCACACGCCTTGGGCTTGAGAATTTTTTCTTAGAAGGGGGGTTTTCCTTAGAGAGAGATGGGTTGATTTCAAAAGGCGGCCCTCACCACTAAGTGAACCAATTATTGAAGACCCTCCCAAAATCAAAGACCAAGAATAGGTGCCACAACCCCAAGCTATCCTTCGGCATGAAGACAAGGTACTACACAAGACCATGGAAACTAGTTTTGACAATGCAAACAAAGAGAGAGGATGAGATGGACAATGATGAGATGGAGAATGATGCATACATGTTGGTTTGAAATTCTACTCAACTAGCTTGCATGCACATGTTGAGCTAGCCGGTCACCATTTTGTGCTAGTCAAAGACGACTCAAGTGTGTGTAAGTATGCATGCCCATGGATATATGCATGAAAAAGAAGCTGGATGCAAAAGAGCGACAAAGCCTCCATGCCCTTCCTATCTTTAAGTTTGATACTAGTATGAGGCCAATGGGTAGGAACCCATCACTTTCACCTGGCCATCCTATCCTATTTATAATAGGAGAGTCCCCATGGCGGTTCCGTGCCAGACCCCTGGTCTAAAAAAGAGATAGCATCTTTGATCGTGTAGCCATTTAGTATTTGAGATTTTCTTGTAAGGTTTAAGCTATTTTAGAATTTAATATTGTCCTTCCTCTATTGGAAGTGGCCTTTTTCCTTGCTCTACTAAAAGGCCCTCCAAAAGACTCCAAACATGTCCTAATGAACATAAAAATATATATTTTGTAGTTTTTTTTGCCAAAAATGTGGATGTGCTAAATTTTCCATAAAGAAATGTACAAAGTAACCTCAAGCTCGTGTTAAGCCTTGAGGAATCTTGTGATACATCCAGAAATTACTCATCCCCAAATAGAAGTGCGCCATTTAGACATGATTTCTTATACACCTCTAGCAAGTTGTGATCATCACAACAAGAATGGCCCAACTCCAGTTTTTTGAGTTCTTCCTTCTTCCAATGGAAATAATCATTCCCCTACTCTCTGTTGGGGATCAACCCAACTTGGGTGGCCTCATATCATGTGACAAGAAGTCAGAGCTTTATAAGGCCTAAGAAATCTAATGATTCTCTCTCTTTTCATTTTGCTCCAACCAAGTCCTTATCCTCTCCTCTCTCTCTTCTCTGCACCATGTTTGTAAGAGAAGTAGTAGACTTCCGCTATGCGAGCTCAATAGGTGGTATCAGAGCCACGATAGTCTTCATCTCCCTTCAACAACACATGCACGAGCTCCTTTCCAAGCTAAGGCTAAAGGGACCTTAGGTGCATAAGAACATCAAGCAGATCTGCAAAATCGGGTAGCTTCAGAGCAATTAGATCTGGTCACTTCAGGCAAGGAAACCAAGGCATCTTTGGAAATTGGAAGAGTGTGTGACAGTGCGCGCGCGCGCGCACACACACACACACACACACACACACACACACACACACACACACACACACACACACACACACACACACACACACACGATGTTTATATGCAGTTCAAAAAAAACCCCTACTGGTATATAGCAGTGGCTAGTTGCCACTTCTTAGGTGGATAAGCTGGTGGCTGGAGTCAGTGACTAGTATTGACGTGAGAAAGATGTTATGATCAATGGTTTGAATTCACTAAGTAACTTTCTAATGTGGAAAATTAGTGGGTGGATACTTAATGTATGGTACCTAACACTTTAGAAAGAGTTAAGTGGAATAGTGGGGTTGAGTTGGCTGGACTAACTCAGTATGTGATAACCTTGTCTTCATCCGCATGCTACGGTGGTGGCACATTCCTAGTAGCATCTACTCTCTCTCTCTCTCTCTCTCACACACAGACACACACACACACACACACACACACACACACACACACACACACACACACACACACACACACACACACACACACACACACACACACACACACACACACACACACACACACACACACACACACACTGTGTGTGTGTGTATGCGGTGACGCCAAAAGCTCTTCTCCCTCATGAACTTCGGACCCACCATACTACTATGGTGGGGATTTGTCCATTGGCATCCTCCCCTATAAAAGGTGATCTTACTTTGCTTACTTAGCATTGGTACCTATGTGCTTATGTGGTATGTGTGTGTACTAGTGAAGGGTTGCATGTACCTTTGGATGGTGAGGGTTTTCTTGCAAGGGTATGTATTGTTAGTGTGTTTGGCTCTATGAAAAAAGGCAAAGATAAGCAAGCTATTGTGGAGCTGGCTGCTCCGACTCAATCTCATGTGACTTAAGATAATGCTATGGAACTACTATCCGAGCTTCATGAATGTGTTGTGATTTACTTTTGATATTGTAATAGAGCTCATGCATGTCCTGGCTGTACTAGTGTCAAAGTATGAATGTTATGTTGCTATGTCATAACTAGCTTGCTTATGGTCGGCAACTTCCATTACCCCTTTGGTATCTGTGGCACTGTTTTTTTACTCTTTTTTTGAGCTCAGGGAATTCTTTCAATAGATGTCTACTGACCTATCATAGGCATGCATACTAGTAGTGAAACACATTGAAAGGATGAATTCTTTCTTCAATGCGGGTTAATAGGTTTCCTTGAGACCTTTTATGGATAAGAAAGTAATGCTAGAAGTTTTCTAAAGTATCAATGAGTAGGATCCCTCTTACATAAAATTTGGTGGATGGACCTATGTTATATGGTGGGTATTGGCTTACTATTGAGAGGTTTTAGAATAGCAAGCCTCGTCTATTCACTGAGCCAGCTACAGCTGTTAATTTTCTGATGAGGTGCCTCCTCTGAGGTTTGTTATTCTTACTTATGGGTTTGAGCTTGCTATTCCTGCTTAGATACGGTCATGAAAGGAAACGATGCTTGTTGCTTGTTTTCGATAAAATTGAGTGACAAAACTATGGCAAAGCAGCACAGAATATAAGCTTGATGTTTTTTTATGACGGTCGGAATATCGACTATATTGTTGCTTGGACCTTTTTGTTAACTTAAACATGAACTTCTATCTAAGGACTGGGCTTGATCCTGGCACTTATAATTAGTACTACCTTATGGTTGCTCATGTAGCCGAATATGGTTGTGAATAGTTGGTTATATTTAAAGAAAGTAACTATTTGTTGGATATGGTTCTTTATGTGATACTAACAGTTGTAACCTTAATTGAGTTCGGGTAGTGCCTTTGCTGACCTATTAGGCCTTACAGGGTCGGTGTCATTGGCTTACTATGTTCTTTTGGAGCTCAATGACTTCTTTAAATAGAGATCTCCTGACCTATCAATTGTAATAAACTCTTTAGGTTATCCACACCGACGCGAGCTCGCTACTGCTGCTCCACCTGCGCACGCCTAGCTTCACCCCCCCCCCCCCCCCCCTTCCTCAACCGGCTGCCTCCCCCCCTGCCCCGCTGCCCACCACTGTGTTGCCTGTCAACCTACGCCCCCCCCGCCCGCCGCGTTGCCTGCCAACACCGCCTCCAGCCTGCCCGTTGCCGCCCGCTGCTTGCCCTCTGCCCCCCCCCCCCCCCGTCACCCCCCTCCTCCTGCTGCCGCCAGCATTTCCGCCTTACCCAACCCCGCGCCGCCCCCCCCCCCCCCCCCCCCCCCCCCCCCCCCCCCCCTCCCCCTTCCCCTCGGTTTCTCCCCGTCAACCACTGCAGTTCGGCCTCCTCGGCATTGCTTCATTTTTTGGGGCAGTGTCTCCTGCGCCTAATTGTAGCGTCCACCTGTCGACCTCTTCTTACGAGACAGCAGTAGACATAGATGGAGGCTCCAGCTTCGCCACAGAGGGACTCGCCAGAAGCCCCCTCGCCCGACCCAGCTGAGCCCACCATTCGACTTGCTCTATCGCCGACAGAGCAAGCGAGCCTAGCCGCTGAGGTAGAGGGATTGTAGGCGACTTTGGTCATTTGCAAAATTCTCGGCACCTGACCTAGCAGAGGAGAGCTGCGAGACCTTCTCCAGGCCCGCCTTCTTGTAGAGGTGGGCAAGATCTTGGATGTCCAGATTCTCGGACGGCGGGGGTACTATCAGATTGAGTTCGAGACCTCGGAGATGGCTTCCAAGGTTATAGCTATGAGTCCACTGGCCATCCGAGCATCACGCACCCACTTTTGACAGTGGCAACATGGTTTTGACCCGACTTTGGATGTGCTAGTAGAGGAGGCAGACATCCCCATCTCAGTCTGCTTTCCGGATTTACGGAGGGAGTACCTACCACTTCTGTCCAGGATTGGCTCCGCCATCGGGACTGTCCTGGAGACACCTCGTACGTCAGCATCAGTAGCTGCCAAGGCGGCTGGCATCCCCTCAGTTCGAGTTTTGATCAGAGATACCCACACGCTCCCGAAGGTCATCCTTCTACCTCGGGTGACTGGGGGTTGGTTTAGAGAGAGTATGGAGTACTCAGGTCTCCCGAACCAGTGCTTCATTTGACGAAAGATGGGCCACCTAGCGAAGGCCTGTCCACGGAGGAGGCCACGACCTGCACCCCAGCCTCAGCCCCAGCCTGCCAAGGCTGGGCCGCAGAGGCCGCAGCCACAGTCAGTGGCATAGTGCACAGATTTAGAGCCACCCTCCGAGCCTGGGGCTCCAGCGGAGGAGGGGTGGCAGCAACAGGCCCGTGGCCAACGACGCTAGGGGCCACAGCGACAGCCTGGCACTCAGAGTGGCCCTCAGGTGCCTACTCAGTAGCAGTGGGTTCCCACGGGGAACTGCTTTGGTCCTCTTGAGCAGGAGGAGTCCCCTACGCCAGCCTCCACCTTCGCTTCACCCTTGACAGTCGCTCCCCCTTCAGAGTTCCCCTCCTCCTCCTCATCCTCCCCCCCGCCCTCCGCTCCCGTCTCCTCTCCACCTCGCCCCTCTACCTCTGTCGCCCCACCCCGCTCCTCTTCCCCTCCACTGCCCCCCCTCCTGCTCAAGTTCCACAGACGACTCAGGAGACTGGTCCCTTGCCGGCGGGGCTAGTAGATCTCTTGGCAGCGCCTTTGCCACGAGTCGCCTAGCGAGAGAGGGTCAGCCCTTCTTGAAGCCCCCTCTGCAGATTCAGACATCTTCCCTTGTAGCTATCCCTCGTGGTCTGACGAGCATTGACCTGTGATGCCGCTGGGATTTCTTCCACTACGGGTTCACTCGCTTTCTCGGAGATTCCGCAGCAGACCATGAGGCAGCCTGCTTCAGGGTCCATGCTTTGTTCGTCGCCGCTAGGGGGACAGAGGCCTTGGACTCAGCAGTTGGTTTCTCCTTCCCCCTCTGTGGTAGTGCCGAGACAAAGTGGTCCCTCGACTCAGTGTTGGGATGGTTGCATACACAGGTTCTCGAGTTCTCTCATCACATGGGAGAACTTGGAGTTACAGATTTGCTGCAGATTTTGTGGCCACTGGCCAAGTTTGCGGTGTCACCCCCAACTTAGCAGGATGTAGGCACATTGTGGTGTACTTTTTTGCTGATACGCAGTGTTCGCCTTGTTATGTATACATTCATGAGGACTCCTAGACAGAGGAGGTTGCTGTACGCACGGCTCGCTCTGCTTGGGCTTGGGCTAGGCACTCACTGCAGTCTTGCCTATCTAGAGGACGCTCGGATGCGGATTACTCCCCATCCAAGCTAGCCTCAAAGATAGCCCGTCTTGTTGCTGCGGCAGCATCTGTTCTCTCTCGCTCCCCATGAGGATCGTCTCGTGGAACGTGCAAGGACTAGGTGGGCCCCAGTTTCAGCGACAGCGGGGCCGATTGCGTCAGGAGCTTCAGCGTTGCCTTGTGGGAGGAGAGATTGATCTCCTTATGCTTCAGGAGCACCATCTGTGTGAGAGCCACATTCGACGATGTGGTCAGATTTTGCGTGGACGATATGATACCTTTTGGTCAGCTGCTTTTGGACCTGGAGGCATCCAGGGTGGGGTATGTATGACTATCGCGGATTCATTACAGCAGGCCATTGTGGGCAGAGGGATTATTGTGCCAGGCAGGGAGTTGAGTTAGCAGCTTGGGAGAGGTTGTGTATGACTTTGAGGGTCTCGGATACATGGTAGCACTCTGGCTTTGTGAGGCCTCCATCCAGTCTTGCCTTCTCTAGATCGGACTGTAGAGTGGGAGGAGTGAATCTATCGCAGATAGATTGCTTCTACACTAGTGACCACTTCAGTGACTTGGGGGGATCAGTGGGCATCCTGGTAGGGACATCCTTCTTGGACCATGCACCAATGATCCTCACAGTGGCAGACAGGCAGAGGAGTGGGAGCACGATGCTTCGCATCCCAGAGCGGGTCTTGTTGGACTCAGCACTCAGAGAGAGCCCTTGTAGAGGCTCTCTGGACAAAGGGCATGGACAGCCAGGTTCTACCTGCAGACAGGCTGGCCTTAGGCCTAGCTCAGCTTAGCCACTTTTTTCTCCAGGAGTCTCTGGCTCGCCAGGCTACAGCGAGAGAGGAGGAGTAGCATCTCAGACGAGGCATTTATTCACTACAGAGGATGCAGGAGCAGCATCCAGACGGTCCATGGTTGGAGGAGCAATAACAGTAGGCTCGACAGTAGATTGCTAGCACAGAGGAGACGCGTCATGAGTTTGCATTTCACCGACAGGCATCTCAGTGGACTCAGGTGGGTGACAGAGTGACATGTGCTTGTTTTGAGACAGTGGGACCTTGGCACTCGCATGCAAGGTCAATTAGTTGAGGAGACCCGATGGGTCAATTTTTTGTGAGCCCGAGGATATGCGTGCAGTTGCTACTGACTTCTACCGTGAGCTACTGTCGCGGCTGAGCCCCAGTCAGAGCGGCAGGATGCATGCAGGGAGCAGGTTTGGGCATAGATGCCTTGTCTTGTGACTGAGGAGGTGCGACAGAGGCTAGAGATGCCACTTCAGCTTGAGGAGCTGCACACGGCTCTTAGGGCCCTCCCTCGTGGTAGCTGTCCAGGTGAGGATGGGCTGACTCCCAGCTTTTTCTTGGAGTACTGGGACCTGCTTGGCCCAGATCTTTGTAGTGCCTTTCAGTACATTTTGCACACAGGAGTGATGCCGGATAGCATGAGTGAGGGCCTGATTTACCTCATTCCAAAGGAGGGTGGCTCCTTGGATGAGATTTGACAGTGGCGCCTCATCACCATCCTCAACTCAGCCTACAAAATTCTTGCCAAGGCTTTGAGTTTGAGGATTCCGCCACTCTTGGAGAGCCTTATACATGGGACTCAGACAGGTTTTTTCAAGGAACGCAGTATCCTTGACAACATCTTCACTTCTTGGGAGGCTTCTGCCCTGGCACGACTCCGTGGGGAGGACCTTGTGATTCTTCTTCTCAATTTTGAGAAGGCGTATGATAGAGTTGACTGGGACTTTCTAGAGGGCACTCTACGCAGGATGGGCTTCTCAGATGCTTGGATTAGAGGGGTGTCAGCTTTGTACAGACAGGCTCACAGTCAGGTGCTTTTGGCATGAGGTAGAGGTGATCGCTTCATGCTCACACACTCGGTCATACAGGGTTGTCCTCTTGCCCCCTTTCTCTTTCTGTTCTATGCGGAGGCGATGAGCAGATTTTTGGTATCACAACAGGTTTGTATGAGGGGCTCTGAGCTACTGGACACTGAGTTTGCCGATGACTCAGCCTTGTACTTAGAGGGCCAGGAGGCCAATCTACACAGATGTGAGAAGGCGTTGGAGACATTTTGTTGTGCATCGGGTGCACTAATCAACTGGAGAAAGACAATGGCTTTCTCGGTTTGTAGTGCTCCTGTGTTAGATTAGATGCCAGGAGAGGGTTTCAGGTGGATTTCCCCAGGGACTGCAGTTCGGTACTTGGGTTGTCAGGTTGGTTTGGACTTGTCCCCCGAGAAGCAGATTGATCCTCTTCTCCTGTCCATCAGGAGAAAGCTGTTACATTGGAGCTCAGCACGACTTTCGCTGGCTGGTAGAGTAGTAGTTGCCAACTAGGTGTTGTTGGTGACTATGTGGTACATCACTTCTTGCTGGATCTTCTCGAGTTCTTGTATCGGCCAGGTAGAGAGGCTGATTAGGAACTTCCTTTGGTCAGGTTGTGACACTCAGATTGCCCGAGCCAAGGTGGCTTGGTCGGTCATCACACTTGTTCTCAGGGAGGGCTTGGGATCATTGATCCAGCACAGCAGAGCAGACCCCTTCTTGGGAAGTTCGTAGTCAGAGGATCTTCCAGGAGAGGAGCCTTGGAAGGAGTTCTTGCTGCAGAGGCTTCGTGCTAGGGTGCCTCAGTCAGGAGGCCCTTGGCTACCTTCGACCAGATGGATCTTTACAGAGTTGTGCCGAGTTGGTTTGAGCAGGAGACTGGAGGACCGCTTCGCTGTGAGTTTGCTTCGATCTTGGGAGCTCTTACGGCGTGGCCTAGAGCAGAGACAGCCGACGTGCACGGAGGAGCGCCTATGGCAGCCCCTCGTCTGGAACCCCATGGTTAGCACTCAGAGAGGCCACTTGGTTGGTAGTCGGCCTCATGTTTCTTGGGGTCCCATGGCAGCAGGTCCAACGCGCTCTCTGGGTGGCTGGCTAGAGTTCATAGGTTTGTCAGAGGAGGTGCAGGGTTTCCAGCCTACAGGGCATGAGAGGGGTACAGAGCATGTGTCAGGACATCTCAGAGTCAGTTCCAACTGAGTGGCTCACGCCTCTCAAGCCAGTAGCACCCCGGAGGATGGGAGCCTTCACACGACTGGAGGTTCTCATTTCAGTCAGGGCTTGCTCAGAGTCTGTCTCAGCCCTGTTCTTCGAGCTTCAAGGTGGGGGACGACTACAACGAGTTGCAGTAGAGGCCCTATAGGTAGCAGAGTGCTGTTTTCAGAGGATCCGAGTAGTGGGCATCTGTGGGCGGACCTACATCATAGACCCTGACCCAACAGTTCTTGAGACAGGACACTGGAGGCTATGGGCTTGGGAGTGTTGTCCATTGGCACGAGTACAATGGGATCTTGGTGAGTGGCTATGGAGGGACCCCTTCTTTTCTGCAGACCACCCAGGAGTCCCGTTCTTTCAGTACACTGTTCGACTGGGACGTCATATACTAGCAGCAAAGAGAGAGGCCCTCCCCGCTGCAACACGTCATTGGCAAGAGGAGGGTCTCACAGTCGAGTTCTTGGCAGACTTTTGGGAGAGGTTGTGGGACTCCATACAGTCGAGGCGAGTCACCTTGTTTCAGTGGGCTGGTCGCACATCGAGCCACGACAGTAGGGAGCTGGCTAGTGCATAGTGGTCTCTCGACCACATGTGAAACTTGTGACCATTTGGTGGAGAGTCAGCGTCACTGTCTTTGGGACTGTCCCTCGGCCCAACAGGTGTGGATACGAGTTCTTCGGCTGATGCCTGCTCTCTCCACCGCTCGACAATACACTTGGGGGGCAGCGGCTTGGTCCACCCTCACGGGCCCGACACTTCAGTTTGAGCTATCTTCTACCAGCAGGATGATAGTGATGCAGGGGGGGTGACCTACACTCCAGCCTGCTACAGAGCTTACTCCACAGGAGTGGTGCAGTGAGAGAGAGGAGTGTTGGGAGCTCATCAGTGGCCTGACACTTTGGTTCATCTGGCGGGCCCGCTGTTTCCGCATCTTTGAGGCTCGCCCTGTGCCACCAGCAGAGACTGTTCGTGACTTTTGGCTAGAGATGATCCATACTCTCAGAGGACAGTTTGAGAGACTACAAGGTAGCTCCGACCTCATGTGGGAGCTCCGCGAGGCTTTCCTTCGACTCTGGCACCTTGGGACTTTCTACACCATAGTCCAGGGGGTGCGGGTGCTTAGATGACACTACTGTCCACCTGTGTGGCTCTTCCCTCCTCCCATCTCTTGATTTAGCCTCATTGTATATATGCTGTTTTTTCATTGGGAGAGTCTGCCCATCATGCTTGTTGTAGCCCTCTCTTGCAGAGGTGGTTGTAGCTTTTTCTTGGAAAAATAAAATAAACACTTTAGGTTTGAAATCTTTTCAAGAAAGGTTAGTAAGTCATCTTGGGCACTTCATGGTTCAAAAAGAGAGATTAGATGCATTGATAGCATCAATAGGGAAAATCTATTTGACACAAGCTGGGTTTGGTGAATAATGACTTACTATTAAGTAATTGCGGATTTGGTCGGGTCATTGCGTCAACTACCATGGTTTATTTTTTGATAAGTTACATTTGGGGCTTGTTGCATCATTTTTATGTTATTTAATGGGCCTTGGCTGCACACTCCCTTGGCCTCTGGGAACAATCGAGGGATTCTAGAATATCCCACCTCTATGTGTTTGTGATTAAGTGGAATTGAACACTCATACTTACTACCTTTTATGAGGTTTTTTTGACTCCATCTAGGGGAGGTGTAATGCATACTTACTAACATTTCTTTGTGCTATAGGAGACTCCAAAGTTTAGATTGACTGCACGTATGGAAACTATTACCGACCTAGAAAAAGTAGCGGCAATTAATGCAAAATCTGCAAAGTTAAGAAACAGGTGTATGTGGCCCACTTCCGGGCTAAAAGGCCTCATAAAATTATTCTCCAGCCTTATCTCATGAGAGCTTGCAAAGCTAAAGGGGCTCCACATGTTTTCCTTGCAACCCCTTGTAAAAAAAACCAGCTCTAATTATATGTTATTGTTCATTTTACCTTTTCTTACTATTATTCTTTGAAAGTTGGGTGACATCTATAACATGTGGCATACCCATGCATCACCTGCATACGATGCCAATGCTAACTATATATTCTGTTGTTTCCATAGGTGCAAGTGAGGGTTACCTTCTCAACTCTGGTTTTCCTTGGCTTGAAGATGGCAGACTTATATTTCTTCAGCTTCACTGAGAGGCTCTTGATTCTCTCATAGTTGTGTATAAAGACCGTTCTGTACTATGAATGGGATTTATACCAACTTTTCATTGAAATAGTTTCTAATGTCTTTTGTAATTTGTAAGGATTCTTTGGTGTATATGTTATTGTTATTGAAACACACACACACACACACACACACACACACACACACACACACACACACACACACACACACACACACACACACACACACACACACACACACACACACACACACACACACACACACACACACACACACACACACACACATTTCATCAGATTCTAAAGCGGGGCAACAGTGAAATCAGGTAGGGGGCAGAGTGCTATAAGGTGTATTCAATAGACATCGTGCTCAGGATTTGTCATGTATATGGAGATAGGCTCAAGCAATTGGCAATTGAAGAGACCTGCAACAATAAAAGGACTGAGTAAGAGAAGGCGATTAAAGCCATACACATGGAAAATAAGCACAAGGTGTGAAGGATGAGAGTGAAAATTAATGAATGAGAAAATTGTGGTCGAGCAGATCCAGGGGGAGTAGATCTAGGGCAAGAGAGAATCACGATCAGCAGACACCAGAGTCATGGGGGTGGTAGCTCATAAGCCAGCAAAGCAACAACCATTAGCTCTTGCGCAGCAAGAGGGTTGCACTCGTACATCACTTTTGACATCATCCATACCAACTTTGGCGGGCCCTACACACGCATTGGCGTCAACAGCAACCGTGAGCTTCATGTGCACCATTAGCACGCAACCCTCGCAGTATGTCAATGCTTGCATCATCTTTTCCAACATCTCACATTTTTTTTCCAGTGCAGCACTGTAGTTTATTATTAAATCTTGTTTTTTTAATAAAGGAGAAGCCTTTATTTAAGAGGTAGTTCCTACTCTCCACAATCGGAGCTTGTCGTTGTTCTTATACATATTAAGAGCATGTTGGAGAGCATTCGATTGAGAAACGTCGACAAAAAGAAACATAAGAATCATTGTGAAGATCTTTCATCGTTGATATGTAAGTTGAATTTGAGGTTAATGCTCTCTCTTCTCTATGATTGTCTTCTCCTTCAATCAAAGACATATATGTCGCCTAATCTACTTATTTTCCCAAGGAATGTACGCTAGTGCTCTCATCAATGGAGATGTGCTCTCATCAATGGAGATGATACATTATCTCATTGTGCTCCATGCAATGGACTAGACACTACCCCGGCTAAGAGAATAAGAAGCCGGAGGTAAGACCTTGCCTAATGTGAAGCCCCATTCCTTGTAAATCCCACTCTTATGAGGTTAATCGGTAAACCTAAACCCGAGGTTTGGGAGTAAACCAAAAACCCTGCATGATGGTATCTCAGAAGTAGCACCAGGTTGTGAGAAAACCTAAAACTCACGGTTTGCGAGTATACCTAAAACTCTTTGTGTCATGAAAGTGAAGAATTTATCTCAATTGGCATACATGATGATGTCAATGATTATGCCAAGTTTGGCTAAAGGGGCCGATTGTTAGGGATTAGCCCAACTTGGGCGGCCTCATATCATGTGAACAAGATGAAGAGCTTTATAAGGCCTAAAAAAGTCTAATGATTAACTCTCTTCTCATTTTGCTCCAACCAAGTCCTTATCCTCTCCTCTCTCTCTTCTCCACACCATGTCTGTAAGAGAAGCAATAGACTTCTGCTACGCGAGCTCAACACTCTCTTGAATAATCTCCATGAAGCTGGATGTTGAGAGGTCATTTTCAAATACCCACCAGTTCCTAGTCTTTCAAACTTGCTGAAAGTAGTAGAATCTAACATTTTGTGTATAGATTAGGAAAGCTTGGCTTTTTACCACCTTCCCTCCTAAGAATAAATTGTTCTTGAAATACTCTATCTTTTAGATCTTTTAAATCCATTTTCTTATCTTGCCTATTACTAGGCCTCTAATTGTCAAGCGCTCCTTGAATAAGTGAAGGGGGTCCTCACTTGTTGTTTTTCACCAAGAGAACCTATCTGATCCTATACCAATGGCTAGAATCTTGACGCCTATCATCAAAGCCCCCCATAGCACCATCCATAGGAAAATCTTCATCGAAAGTGGTCACTATGGAATCTAGATGTTATTTGCTATCACCACCCATCTTGATCCTTGCCATTGCATACCCCTCTCCTTGTTGAGGGGAGAGAACCTATCAATCTTGAGCATTAGAGTGTGGTATATATCCTTGGTTTACGGCTTATAAAAATGTCTACTCTTGGGCCACTGCTAGGCTTTCCACTCAAAATTAGATTAACAAATAGGCATTGATAGCCGTTTCTTGGCTTTCCATAATTTCCATAGTAAGCTACCTCACCCTATCAAATCACTCAAACATTCTGGTTATCCCTACCATTTCATTGTACATAGGCGTGTGTGAGTTAGGGGACTTTCCCTATATTTTCTTAAAAACTCTCAATTAGCTAGTCACTGGGCTAGTTGAGCCAAAAAAATAAAAAATAAAAAATATTATGGCCCATTTGTGTATAAATATTTCACTGTATATAGGGCCTAAATAAAAGGATTTTTCATAATTATTTTGGTATTTATTTAAATATTTCTACCTATGGTGTGTTATTTATGCTATGTACATTGACTCACCAATACCATATTTTTTCTTACCATTTTGCATACTCTTTATTCCATATAAAAATAATTTCATGCAAGCTTCTCTTATTTTCGGTGTAACTCCATCCCAATAAAAATCCAAAAAAACTAGTTTATTTATGTGTATATTTTTTCACTATTGTCATTTTTTCCTTCCTACATCTATTCTCTATTACTCTCATAAATTAGACCACCAAAAATATTCATCTTTTTATGGTAGACTTATAATGAGAGAGATTTATTTTGACCCCTTTATACTTTTTCCACCTATATTATTTATATTTGACATGTACATATTTTTTAGACCCCTCAATATTTGATTTTCTTAGTTATACTATTCACTTATATCATGATCTCAACAATATCTTCAATTATAGACCTACCAAATAAGGTCAAGGGTATGTGGAATGCATGCATGTACCATGGGGAGCTCACTCTTGGAGGTATTCAAAAGAATCATCCAAAGAAGGACCTCACAAGGACCTTGTGCAGTGGAAAAAATAGTCGGTTTTGTTGAATTTTTAAAGATCACATGCTCCCCGAATTTGGAAAGGTGAAACAAACAAAAGTTGTAGCTCGTGAGCTGAACTTTCACCTCAATGTTTTTCATATTTTTTTGAGCTACGAGCTCTGAGCTATGATTTTATTGGTGGACCCCAGTTTGCCCATGCTATGCAGCCACACTCCCTCTTCCACTTTATCATTTTCCTCTTTCACACACACTCCTCCCTCTCCTTCCCACTCCCAAACCTGCAACTCCCATGTCCTAATTCACCCTCTTCACCATTGCCACATCTCTCACACCTCCATAGCCTTCATCCTCCATTTCTACACCCTATGTGTCCCCCTTTCTCTCTACATATATGTCCATATTACCATACTCTCTTCAACTTTGTAAAGAACTTCAAAACATCAGCAAAAATCCAAAGATAACCTCTGCAAATGAAGGTTTTTATCATGAATTTTCCAAGGTTTGAAATAACATAGCTTCGTCGACACGCGCTGCTTCGCCATGCTGACTGCTTCTTCTTCCAGTGTTGTAAAGAGGTGAATGTCAACTTCTCCAAAGCTTCAACCTCTCTTTACAAGCTCATCCCTTCTCTAACTTTTCTCATCATATATCTCACCATTTGGTGAATGATTTTGTAAATATTTTTTAGTGATAATTACTAACTACTAACCACTAGCCTTATTGTAAAATGCACCCTCTACTAGAGTAGGCACTCCCAAATTATTCACTCAATCCTCTCTCCTTTCATCCTCAATAATTCTCTTCCCTTGAGCCCACATCCATGTGACTCAAAGGACAAGAGAGACCCACCCTCATTAAAAAAAATAAAAATATGTATAATCTTTTCTTCCTTCAAATAAACTTGATTAGGCCTAATCCAAATCGGGGCTTCTAAAACCTATAAATCGAGCTCTTCTCTCCCTTGTAAACAATCACATGATCACACTACACCACACCATTCTCAACACATAACACACCACTCTTCAAGCCTAGTTGAGTAGAGTGTGTGCATCGTGAGTGCTCTATTCCATCATTACACATAGGTGCATGGAGAAGCTTGAAGTTAGTTATGCCATCTAGAGGAGTGGAGTGTATGCCATACTCTTCACCACACTTGTAGCCTACTCTTGTGCATAAATAAGATTTATAGTTTTGGGTGCAATTGTATGCTGCAACTACGACTCTTCTCTCCAAATTGACTTGATAAGTTGGCTCATCAGGTGGTTGAAGGTATATTGTCCTTGAAGTTTGTTGTGCCATTTCATGCTTGGTGGTTTGAGGGCTTGTTGAATTGTTTGCCTAAAAGGTCAATTGTAAGAGGGTGCTCGGTGAGAGGGCTCCCGTGACCCTAGACAATTTGTGTATTGGCAACAAGGTCAAGTTTTGTGTTGTCTCTCTATTTCTCATCAAGCTTTGTGTGCATCTAGTTTTTAAGGCTAAGACTGAGTTTCTCAAGTTGATTTGTGCGCTTTACCTCTCTCTGGCGTGGTGAATGTTTGTTTGGTGTGTGTGGCTATCTTGCATTCCCCTCTCTTTGTGCGTTTGAGTACACGGAGATATCACGTGCGTCCTAGTTCGCATCTACAACTAGGTGGTGCCCCTTTTCTTGTTTGGTTTCGGGCTATGGGTTGTTGTTGTCTCTGATTGTGCTTGCCCCAGCCCCAATTGAGCAGCACGGGAGCCTCGAAGGGTGTTTAGAGGCCGCTCTTCTTGTTGCCCGCCCCGGACTGCCTCAAATTGGTGCCCCCACTGAGGAATGACTTTGTGCCATTAGGAAAAATATGAACCCTCTAGGGGCCCTTTGGGATTAAGGTTAATTAGAGGCCAGCCAATAGGAAGAGGGTGGTGGACACACTCTATACCCTCAAAAAAGTAGGGGGACAAGGTAGCCTTACACCTCTTAATGGCCTCTTACCTAGTGAGAAGGTAATGGAGGTGGCTAGGGGAAAGGGAGGGGGGGGGGGGAGGACCACTTTGACCTTTTTTCCCCCACTTTTTGGCCCGGATTTAAAAATACACTAAAAATTTCAAAATTTCAAAAAATTTCAAATTTCAAGTTTTCCCTCCTTAAAAGGTCCCCTAACCTATTTCATGGTCAAAAAAGTATTTTTGACCTCCAAAAGTAAAAAACGTGCACTAAAAAATTCTAAAAAATTAATTTTTTTCAAAAAATTTCAAAACATCATTTTCCACCCTCCAAAGTCTTTCCAAACCTATTCTATAGCTAAAAGCGATTTTCTCTCTCTACAAACCCTTTTCCAAGCTCTCCATGGCTGCAACAACCACATGCACCCCCTATAGTCCAACATTATCTCTCTACTAGCTTTCTCCCATCTCCATTGTAGCACCAAGCAAGCTTCTTCCCCATCTCTTCCCCTTGCCCACCACATAGTTCCACACCAAGCTAGCTCCTCTCCCTTCTCTCACCTCCATTACAGCATGAAACAAGATTCTCCTCCTTCTACTTTCATTCACTCGCACTACATGGAAACCTCTACTCCCGAAGGTGGAAAAAGCATCAACTCACATGACTTGCATACCACAAGAACAGGAGGTGTGAATAGTGCATGGGCATTGCAAGGATTCATCTCCAACATAAAGATAGAATGGTGAGAAAACTACCCTTGTAGCTTACATTCAGAGCTTAAGATCATCTCCATCTTTAAGTTTATCATGCTGGAGGGAATTAACCTCTTTATGGCTTTCAATGTTTAGGCTTCACACCTCATAACATTGGGTGGTGCTATTTTGTTGATGGCTTTGGTGCGCCATCTATAGTTTTGTAGCATGTGATTGAGTCTCACAATGTAAGTAAGTTGTGTTATCTATGGAGAGTCATCAAAGATTTTTCTTATAATTTATTCTGTATAGTTGTCATTAGATTATTAGAATGATATCATTTTGTACTTTATAACTTTGTGCTCACATAATCTGTTGTTTACTTACAGAGTCAACTTGTTTTGAGAGGACATGAGCAAGCAACCATGTGCAAGGATGGAAATCACCCTATTTTTGTTCCGTGAGGAACCTTTCACTACCGTGTTAAAAGATTTTGATAAGAATAGTAGGATTTTTGTAGAATCTTGAACCAATAGGTACTCTCTAGGAGCTCTTAGAAAAGCCATCCCTATAGTACTACTATCTTCCCTAGTGTCATACACACACAAATACTCGTGTATATGAATCTCTAGATGAGAAAGACAAATACTTGTAAGAGAAGCCTAACAGCAACAACATTGTCTCCATTTGTAATTATTTTTATGAGGCTGGATTCCTCTATAAATGCAATATAAATATTTCTTTTTGTTAAATGGTGTCGCACTGAGTGAGAGTATTTTATTTAGATTACTGGAGTTTCATACAGATTTGAGAAATATTGTTGATTTTTTTGGATATTCTGATTTGTCTGTAAGATGTTTGAAGTTTCAAGTCTTAATCATTCCACCATGAAGAAATTCATGCAATATTTTGATTTCAGTTTAATCACTAATGGTTATTCTTATTAAGTGGATCATAACCTTTGTCAAGATGTCCTCATTTGGGGATGTTGAATATATATCAATAGCAACATTTCAAAAGTTGAGAAAGCTAAATTCTTGCTTTCCAAAATGTTATTGTTTCCATACTATTCCTATGCCAAGCTTGACTTAGAGAAATGACAACTTGAGATGGAGGTGTAGATATATAGGGGTGAATTATTATTGATTCTTGTTTCATCGTATATATTATAAAGCCTTTGAGTTTCCACCTTTTTGAGTAGTGTTGACAAGTTTTTGGTATCAAACCTTCTTAAATATCCCTATTCATTCGCTATTGGTAGCTATTTATTTGGTATTGTTAAAGATCATACCAATATCTATCACCTTGTGAACTTAATTGTTGAATTGCGGATTTGATTTTTACTATGTAGCTCATTTGGATAGAGAAAGTGTAAACATAAATTATAGATACATGCATTGTTAACATAGAAGATATGTATCACTCGAACTTATATAACTGCTAAAATCAAGAAACCTTTGGTCGGATACTATAACAATAGGGGTCACATGTGGTTTTAAATACCAAAGAAATGGCTTAACCAAAATATTTCCAAGAACACGAGGTGAACACAAGGAAGTAAAAATTGGCTCCTTGTTTGGTTGATTTCTAGTGCTAAATGTTCTGAGTGCACAAAATTTGTGAGGCCTTTGACCTTGCGAGTTCACTAAAGTATATGTAACATAGCACATGTGTTCAACAGAAGGGAATTTATATTCTTGTAAAGTTACAGAAACATGTGTAGGTAAGGCCTATAAGGGCTACTTTCAATCCATTGTGGTGAACGGACATGATATAGGAAAATTTGACATAGTGAATACTCCGGACATCAAACACTACAACTCTATCTCATGGCCATACATTAAAACAAAGCTCCTATTTGTCATTTTGAAGCCCCAGAGACCCTCAACAAGAGGGACCACAACGGCGCGTAGAATGCCCATCCAGGCACAAATAGGGACCAAGATATTTCCAAGAACAGGGGATGGACACAAGAAAGTAAAAAATGGTTGATAAGCATGATACAAGGTTTAGGTATCTGCCATTTGGGGGGGGGAGGGGTTGCTATGAACACATTAAACTGCCCAGTTCTATCTCATGGACATGCATTAAAAAAAGCTTGTACTTGTCATTTTAGGGGCCCAGGGACCCTCAACAAGAGGGGCCACAAGGGCGCGCAAACTGGCCATCCAAAATTTTTGGATGGCCAGTTTGCGCGCCCCTTTTGGATGGCCAGTTTGCGCGCCCTTGTGGCCCCTCTTGTTGAGGGTCCCTGGGCCCCTAAAATGAAAAGTACAAGCATTTTGGATGGCCAGTTTGCGCGCCCTTGTGGCCCCTCTTGTTGAGGGTCCTTGGCCCCTTAAAATGACAAGTACAAGATTTTTTTTATGCATGGCATGATACAATGTTTAGCTATTTGCCATTGGGGGGGGGGGGGGGGGGGGGGGGGGGGGGGGGGAGTTTCCTATGAATACATCAATTTGCCCAACTCTATCTCATGGCTATGTATCAAAATTTTTGGATGGCTGATTTGCGCGCCCTTGTGGCCAAATTTGGGATGGCTGATTTGTGCGCCCTTGTGGCCCCTCATGTTGAGGGTCCCTGGGGCCCTAAAATGACAAGTACAAGATTTATTTTTATGCATGGCATGATACAATGGTTAGCTATTTGCCATTGTGGGGGGGGGGGGGGGAGGGGGAGTTTGCTATGAATACATCAATTTGCCCAATTCTATCTCATGGCTATGCATCAAAAAAAGCCTGTACTTGTCATTTTAGGGCCCCAGGGACCCTCAACATGAGGGGCCACAAGGGCGCGCAAATTAGCCATCCAAAATTTTTGGATGGCTGATTTGCGCGTCCTTGTGGCCCCTCATGTTGAGGGTCCATGGCTGATTTGCGCGCCCTTGTGGCCCCTCATGTTGAGGGTCCCTGGGTCCTAAAATGACAAGTACAAGATTTATTTTTATGCATGGCATGATACAATGTTTAGCTATTTGCCATTGTGGGGGGGGGGGGGGGGGGGAGTTTGCTATGAATACATCAATTTGCCCAATTCTATCTCATGGCTATGCATCAAAAAAAGCCTATACTTGTCATTTTAGGGCCCCAGGGACCCTCAACATGAGGGGCCACAAGGGCGCGCAAATCAGCCATCCAAAAATTTTGGATGGCTGATTTGCGCGCCCTTGTGGCCCCTCATGTTGAGGGTCCCTGGGGCCCTAAAATGATAAGTACAAGATTTATTTTTATGCATGGCATGATACAATGTTTAGCTATTTGCCATTGTGGGGGGGGGGGGGAGTTTTCTATGAATACATCAATTTGCCCAATTCTATCTCATGGCTATGCATCAAAAAAAGCTTGTACTTGTCATTTTAGGGCCCCAGGGACCCTCAACATGAGGGGCCACAAGGGCGCGCAAATCAGCCATCCAAAATTTTTGGATGGCTGATTTGCGCGCCCTTGTGGCCCCTCATGTTGAGGGTCCCTGGGGCCCTAAAATGACAAGTACAGGCTTTATTTTTATGCATGGTCATAATTCAAGTGGTTTCAAGAGCTTCTAGTGTTCAATTGGCTCTGAATCTGTCTGGGCTTGTCTCACATAAATTTGTTGATCTCGTCGCGCTCTTCGACTATCGTGTGATGCAAAAAAATCATATCCTACTCGGATTTTCCAAAAATCAATGTGCAAGTTGGCAATTTCTTAAAAAATGATGTAAAACAGACATTTCTTACTTTTTCCTTAATCTACGGGCTCGAACGGGCATTAAAACCATGGAATCTGAAAATACTCAGAGAACCAATGTTTTTTTTTGTGTTAATGACTGCATTTCCTACATACAAAACTTTCTCAAAATCTCACCCTAACACCTTCAAAAGTGGCTTCCAAGGAGTGCCCTCGATCAAAAATTGAAACTGAAGGAAAACAATCAGAATGAACTCCCAGACTGTGTATAAACTTTAAAATAACCAAAATTTCCTTTAAAAAAAATTTATTGCTAAAAATTTGAAAATAGACCACCCTTAGACTTTCTACAATGATAGAAATCAAAAGGTTCAAGGAGAGGTATGGTGTCACAAGTGCATGGTAGGAATCTAATCGAGGCTTATTCCGTCAAGATCTCTTATACTTTATTATGTCTTCTCATGTACAATCTTACCAAACAAAAACAAACTTACACTTTAAATGACTACAAATTTTATTTAACTTATCAAACAATCTAAAATATGGTAGACCTATAGTGCTCTTACACATCAACAAACAAAAAAGTCCAAATTTCTTCTCATTAACTTTGATAAACATACATCTGTGAACACTTTACAAGGAGTAGTGTGGTCATAGTTCTTACATCCATTCCATGACATGGTATGCTCCTGGGGTGACCTATCACATAAAAATATCTTTGGTAGGAATTCCCTCATGTTAGGAAAGAGTGTGTTGCTGCTGATGAAAAGTTTTTGCATTGTCCTACTAGGGATATCTTCATGTCAGCATAATGATTTTTGGTGTAGTGGGAGCCACATTGCCGCTGAGGAGAGCTTTGTGCCACCGTAAAAGCTTCATGTTATGCCAGTTCCTTGAGCCGTTCTTGCAAACAACGCCACTCAACTAGCATAGCAAGAGGTCATCATGTAACAAAAACATGTATGAATTCAACATTTGCAAGCTATATAATGAAGACACTTGTTAAGTATATGTTGTACAAATTTGCAAGTATTTCTATCTAGCTGGGAATAAACAATATAAAAATATACATTAGGATGAGACTACCACCCCTAATAAGCATGGATTTGAAGCACCTACCTGCAAGATGTAACAAAGAAGACTGTTTTAGAGGAAAAGTGGTGACACTTGGCCTCTCTAATTTACAGCCTTTCACTATTTGTGCATAAAAGCAACCTTTGTGCCAAGCACTACAAAACAAGTAGAGGCAACACCTTAGACTTCAAAGTTTATGATAAGAAGAATACAATCAAAAGTAAGAAGTATATTGTTACCTTGCATAAAGGGGTGTTTTATTCAAATATGTGATGGTATTGGCAAGATATTGAAGAATCGTCAACATTCATCTCACCGATGCTACGACGTTCCTGGGATGACCTCTGCTCACCCTCACGTGCGGCGTTCGATGCAAACGTTGCGAACAAGCAAATATGTATGCATACGATTTGTGATGTCCTTGAGCACCATGGTAGTTGTTGCATGAGGAAGCAAAGGATGAAAAGAGAGAGGGGGGAGGGAGAGAGAGGAACATGGGAGAAGACAAGGGGGTAGTGGGGAAAGGAGAGAGAGAGAGAGAGAGAGAGAGAGAGAGAGAGAGAGAGAGAGAGAGTGGAGAAGGAGGAGAGAAGGGGGCAGGGAGGGAGAGGGAGGAACATGGGAGGAGAGAAGGGGGCAATGGGAGAGAGGGAGAGAGGGGAGGAGGAGGAGAGAAGGGGCAGGGAGGGAGAGGAGAGGGAGAAAGGAGGGAGGAGGAAGAGAGAAGAAAGGTTTTTTTTTTGGGGGGAGTTTTTTTTTTGAAAAATTGGACTTTTAGTGCTTGTAAGTTTAAAAAAATGTCAAAAAATACTTTTTTAATATGGATATATATTGGGGGGGAGTTTTAAGTCAAAAATAAGTAAAAATAACTTTTTAAAAAAAAAGTCAAATTTTGGCTCTTAGTGATCCACGTTTTTGATGATGTGGCCACACCTCTTTACTTCCTTCACTTTCAAAAAGCTAGAGAGAGAAGAGAGAAGGTGACCTCTTAGGTCCACATCCTACATGTGTATAAAAAAAAAGCTAGAAAAGCCTACTCAAAACTAGCTTCTTGAATGCCCTTGTCCCCTTAACCCTACACACCATTAGCCTTAATCCCTAAAAATTAGGATTCCTTACAAGGCCCATGCAAGGTTCATATTTCTCCTAATGGCTTAGTGTTGTTGTATTGCACGAATGCTTGAATTTTAGCATAATGAAGAAGATTATATGAATCATGAAAAATTGTATGAACGAGTTTAATTTCAATGCAACAAAAATTGATCTAGAATATGGCTGGATTAGCATAACATAAGAAAGGAAAAAACATTTTCACATAAGAATCTAGAATTCATGTTGAAAGACCTTTCAAAACTTTGTGTAGTTAGTTGATGTCATGAGAGAAAGTGATTGTTTGGAACTAATCTTTGTGTGGTTTTAGCATTGAGAGACTATGACACGCTATACCTTTGATGATATCCCAATCTTCTTCGAAAATCTAGAAGAAGATGTTGATGATTTTCTTGTTGATTTTAGAATGGTTTGTCGTATCCTTGGTAAAAGGGATGACATTGAAAAAGGGGATTTTCTATTGCTATGCCTTAGAGGCAACGCTGAGCAATGGTTTTGGAGTATGTCTTCTCAGATTGAAGATGGGTATACCCAAATTTCCAAAGCTTTGAAGACCAGATTCTCTAAATTTCCAACAACGGAGAAAGCATGGGCTTCATTAGGGAGACTTCAACAACATGGTGAAGACTACTATGCTTATGAGGATATTTTTTCTCGTCAATGGGGAGGATATGGGTTTAGTTCTACATTTCCAGATTATGTAAAAATGGAGCAATTTATTTCGGGTTTGTCTCCTTTCCTAAAGACTAAGGTTACTTGTAGTGGACCCTCTACCTTTGAAGAAGTGGTCACTATTGCCCGAAGGAAGTTTCACAAGTACTTCTACATTAAAAATGGTTTCCATCATGCTGGAAGAACCAACCATCATGAAAGTGTTTCTATTAAGGAGTCATCTCCTTTGCCATACTTGTCTCCTTCTACTCCGACAAATGTTGAAGAAGTTACTTACATGCCAACTCATTATTCAAGTGCTAAAGTGTGTTGCCAAGATTCAAATGTGGAATCTCTTTCTTCTACCTTTATCACGCTGCAGATCACAAGCATGCAAAAATCGACACAAGATATCTCAAATGGCATTGATGATTCAATAATGGATACATCCAACCTTTTGGCGGAGGATCAATTTCTAGTCCGAGCAGACGAAGCTTTTGTGCAACATGACTCTATGGAGAATGAAGACCTTGAAGGTAACCTTGATCTTATGGAATGTTCTGAGAGTGTATCTCGTCTAAAAGAAGAGAGTGAAGAAGAAGATGAAATCATAGGTGGAGAGATCATAGACCACATTGATCATAAAGAGATGGTTGTGTACATGGAATGCCAACTCCAAAACAAAGTAGAAGAGTGCGAGTTGAATCCATGTGAGGATAATCTTCAAGAAGTGTTTAAAGATGTTGAAAAGCATTGGTATGACCCATGTATGTTAAGCATGGAGGAACCTATCATGCAAGAAGCCAAAGTTTTCACAAAATTAAACAGTAATCCATCAACCTTTGAGGTAGTACAATGTGAGGAGTTACAACCTTGCCAAAGGGGTGGCTTAGAAGGGGATGAAGAACATGGGAGAGTAGTAAAAAATAAAATCATAAAAGGAATTTTTCAGAAGGGTATCATTATTTCCAATGGTGTTTTAGTGGGTGGCTCTTCATTCATGGGACAATCTCTTAGCAAGAAAATCCAAGATTTTGAAGCCCCAATCATCTTCACATTGGGTTTCGCCTCTTCAAAGTCAACTTCTCCTCTCTTCACATATACCTTTCATCTGGGGCACCATACCTTCTTAAGTGGAAGAGGACATGAATACTTGGTGATGAATGGATGTTTCCAAATCTTCTTCATTTGGTTCTTTGGTGTATGGAGGTCGCACATTGTGATGCTTCTGGTCTTCATCATAGATGAAAAACTTGTTGATTGCTACATGTGGATATTTCATGAATCAGTACCAAAATCTATTCTCTTCCAATGTGTTGGAAGCAATAGAAATCTTCGTCTATTATCTACTTATGTGGTAAACCATTTGCAATATCTTCCAATAGCAGTTGGAAGCATGGATCAAGCTTTCCTAAATCATGAAGATCATAGAAATTTTGACTTGATGAGCCTACCCAGGTTGAATGAAATTTATGAGCTACAGTTCAGGAATTTGCTCATACAAGCTCTTGAAGATCGTACCAGATACATCAACTTTACACGGGAGAAAGAGCAACCAATCTTTTATATCACATTCATAGTGATAGATGCAATGATGGACAACAATAAAATCTACAAGTTTCTTCAACCGAAATCAGTAAGTGATTCCATACCATACATCTCTCTTTGGGAAAGATATTTCAAGATCTTTGATCCTGGGGGGTGCTTATGGAAACTTTCTCAATGGAGGAGGTTTACTCAGTCACGTCATTACATCCTCCTATTGGCTCTGAGAACCTTTCATATCACACAAGTTTTTTTAATCATACAACAAAGGTTCTTCAAAGATGAGAGCAGACAAAGACAAACGTTACACAATCTACATGTTGTATGGTCGGATAAATGGTACATGAATGTACCATTATCTAAGGGGGGGGGGCTAATGATAGCCGTTTTTCGGCTTTCCATAATTGCCATAGTAAGCTACCTCACCCTATCAAATCAGTTAAACATTTTGGTTATCCCTACCATTTCACTGTACATAGGCGTGTGTGAGTTAGGAGACTTTCCCTATATTTTCTTAAAAACCCTTAATTAGCTAGTCACTGGGCTAGTTCAGCCAAAAAAATAAATAAAATAAAAAATATTATGGCCCATTTGTGTATGAATATTTCACTGTATATATGCCTAAATAAAAGGATTTTTCATAATTATTTTGGTATTTATTTAAATATTTCTACCTATGGTGTGTTATTTATGCTATGTACATTGACTCACCATTACCATATTTTTTCTTACCATTTTGCATACTCTTTATTCCATATAAAAATAATTTCATGCAAGCTTCTCTTATTTTTGGTGTAACTCCATCCCAATAAAAATCCAAAAAAACTAGTTTATTTATGTGTATATTTTTTCACTATTGTCATTTTTTCCTTCCTACATCTATTCTCTATTACTCTCATAAATTAGACCACAAAAAATATTCATATTTTTATGGTAGACTTATAATGAGAGAGATTTATTTTGACCCCTTTATATTTTTTCCACATATATTATTTATATTTGACATGTACATATTTTTTAGACCCCTCAATATTTGATTTTCTTAGTTATACTATTCACTTATATCATGATCTTAACAATATCTTCAATTATAGACCTACCAAATAAAGTCAAGGGTATGTGGAATGCATGCATGCACCATGGCTACTCTTGGAGGTATTCAAAGGAATCATCGAAAGAAGGACCTCACAAGGACCTTGTGCAGTGGAAAAAATAGTCGGTTTTGTTGAATTTTTAAAGATCACATGCTCCCCGAATTTGGAAAGGTGAAACAAACAAAAGTTGTAGCTCATGAGGTGAACTTTTACCTCAATTTTTTAAATATTTTTTTGAGCTACGAGCTGTGAGCTATGATTTTATTGGTGGACCCCAGTTTGCCCATGCTATGCAGCCACACTCCCTCTTCCACTTTATCATTTTCCTCTTTCACACACACTTCTCCCTCTCCTTCCCACTCCCAAACCTGCAACTCCCATGTCCTAACTCACCCTCTTCACCATTGCCACATCTCTCACACCTCCATAGCCTTCATCCTCCATCTCTACACCCTATGTGTCCCCCTTTCTCTCTACATATATGTCCATATTACCATACTCTCTTCAACTTTGTAAAGAACTTCAAAACATCAGCAAAAATCCAAAGATAACCTCTGCAAATGAAGGTTTTTATCATGAATTTTCCAAGGTTTGAAATAACATAGCTTCGTCGACACGCGCTGCTTCGCCATGCTGACTGCTTCTTCTTCCGGCGCTGTAAAGAGGTGAATGTCAACTTCTCCAAAGCTTCAACCTCTCTTTACAAGCTCATCCCTTCTCTAAATTTTCTCATCATATATCTCACCATTTGGTGAATGATTTTGTAAATATTTTTTAGTGATAATTACTAACTACTAACCACTAACCTTATTGTAAAATGCACCCTCTACTAGAGTAGGCACTCCCAAATTATTCACTCAATCCTCTCTCCTTTCATCCTCAATAATTCTCTTCCCTTGAGCCCACATCCATGTGACTCAAAGGACAAGAGAGACCCACCCTCATTAAAAAATAAATAAATATGCATAATCTTTTATTCCTTCAAATAAACTTGATTAGGCCTAATCCAAATCGGGGCTTCTAAAACCTATAAATAGAGCCCTTCTCTCCCTTGTAAACCATCACATGATCACACTACACCACACCATTCTCAACACATAACACACCACTCTTCAAGCCTAGTTGTGTAGAGTGTGTGCATCGTGAGTGCTCTATTCCATCATTACACATAGGTGCATGGAGAAGCTTGAAGTTAGTTATGCCATCTAGAGGAGTGGAGTGTATGCCATACTCTTCACCACACTTGTAGCCTACTCTTGTGCATAAATAAGATTTATAGTTTTGGGTGCAATTGTATGCTGCAACTACGACTCTTCTCTCCAAATTGACTTGATAAGTTGGCTCATCAGGTGGTTGAAGGTACATTGTCCTTGAAGTTTGTTGTGCCATTTCATGCTTGGTGGTTTGAGGGCTTGTTGAATTGTTTGCCTAAAAGGTCAATTGTAAGAGGGTGCTCGGTGAGAGGGCTCCCGTGACCCTAAGACAGTTTGTGTATTGGCAACAAGGTCAAGTTTTGTGTTGTCTCTCTATTTCTCATTAAGCTTTGTGTGCATCTAGTCTTTAAGGCTAAGACTGAGTTTCTCAAGTTGATTTGTGCGCTTTACCTCTATCTGGCGTGGTGAATGTTTGTGTTTGGTGTGTGTGGCTATCTTGCATTCCCCTCTCTTTGTGCGTTTGAGTACAAGGAGATATCACGTGCGTCCTAGTTCGTATCTATAACTAGGTGGTGCCCCTTTTCTTGTTTGGTTTCGGGCTGGGTTGTTGTTGTCTCTGATTGTGCTTGCCCCAGTCCCAATTGAGCAGAACTTTGTAAAGAACTTCAAAAAATCAGCAAAAATCCAAAGATAACCTCTGCAAATGAAGGTTTTTATCATGAATTTTCCAAGGTTTGAAATAACATAGCTTCGTCGACACGCGCTGCTTCGCCATGCTGACTGCTTCTTCTTCCGGCGCTGTAAAGAGGTGAATGTCAACTTCTCCAAGCTTCAACCTTGCTTTACAAGATCATCCCTTCTCTAACTTTTCTCATCCTATATGTCACCATTTGGTGAATGATTTTGTAAACATTTTTTAGTGATAATTACTAACTACTAACAACTAACCTTATTGTAAAATGCACCTTCTACTAGAGTAGGCACTCCCAAATTATTCACTCAATCCTCTCTCCTTTCATCCTCAATAATTCTCTTCCCTTGAGCCCACATCCATGTGACTCAAAGGACAAGAGAGACCCACCCTCATTAAAAAAAGATAAAAATATGCATAATCTTTTATTCCTTCAAATAAACTTGATTAGGCCTAATCCTAATCGGGGCTTCTAAAACCTATAAATAGAGCCCTTCTCTTCCTTGTAAATCATCACATGATCACACTACACCACACCATTCTCAACACATAACACACCACTCTTCAAGCCTAGTTGTGTAGAGTGTGTGCATTGTGAGTGCTCTATTTCATCACTACACATAGGTGCATGGAGAAGCTTGAAGTTAGTTATGCCATCTAGAGGAGTGGAGTGATACTATACTCTGCAATCACACTTGTAGCCTACTCTTGTCCATAAATAAGATTCATAGTTTTGGGTGCAATTGTATGCTGCAACTACGACTCTTCTCTCCAAATTGACTTGATAAGTTGGCTCATCAGGTGGTTGAAGATATATTGTCCTTGAAGTTTGTTGTGCCATTTCATGCTTGGTGGTTTGAGGGCTTGTTGAATTGTTTGCCTAAAAGGTCAATTGTAAGAGGGTGCTCGGTGAGAGGGCTCCTGTGACCCTAAGACAATTTGTGTATTGGCAACAAGGTCAAGTTTTGTGTTGTCTCTCTATTTCTCATCAAGCTTTGTGTGCATCTAGTCTTTAAGGCTAAGACTGAGTTGCTCAAGTTGATTTGTGCTCTTTACCTCTCTCTGGCGTGGTGAATGTTTGTGTTTGGTGTGTGTGGCTATCTTGCATTCCCATCTCTTTGTGCATTTGAGTACAAGGATATATCACGTGCGTCCTAGTTCGCATCTACAACTAGGTGGTTCCCCTTTTCTTGTTTGGTTTCTGGATGTGGGTTGTTGTCTTTGATTGTGCTTGCCCCAGCCCCAATTGAGCAGCACGGGAGCCTCGAAGGGTGTTTAGAGGCCGCTCTTCTTGTTGCCCGCCCCGGACCGCGTCAGTATCAAGAAACACTTCTACAACTTTGTTAGGAAGCAGCCTTTCCATACCATTATGGTGAAACTAGGTAGCCAATTGGTCTGATTCTTTTCGACCCTTGTTGTTGTCATCCCAAAAATGGGATAGTCATTAGAGTCCTTTGTTATTGACCTTTCTCACAATTTCTCTCCAAAATGGGTTCAATCATTTGCTTCTTGATTTAGAAATCCAAGGGGACGAGTGTGTTATAGAGTTTTGAAAACATCTAGTTATCTCTACCCACTCTAGTGCCTCTATTGCTCTGATACACTTACGTACCAGCTTACCCATTGTGCCACCTAATCTTAGGTTGGACCACCGAGGGGCTAGCAATTTGTCGTGTACCTCTAGCTCTTTCCACTAGCCACCTTGAGAGAAGAGCTTTGCCTTGTCAATCATATCCTTTGTCATAGTGGCCCATGCCTGGTCTTTCTTTGTGATTGACACCACAAATATGGCACACTTGGCCTATGCATGAATAGCAGGGTTGAGGATCCTAGTATCACCTTGCTCCATTGGTCTAACGACCGTACTCCCATTTGGCCCACTGCCGGGACAACTAGTCTTTGGTGTTATTTTTCCACAGAATCTTTTCACTAGTTTCAAAAAAAAAAATCGACTTGCATTTGGCTATCTTGAGGAGCGGACCAGTGAAGCCTCTATATGGGAGTATAAACAAATTAGTCACTTTCGCCCTAGTCGGGAAGGGAAGTAGCACTTCCACCTTCGCATCTTGCACTTTACCTTGTATAAGACCCACTGGAATCTTTGCTTGTGCATTATGTTGACCCACAATGAGGCTCTCAAGTGTAGAAAAATGTTTCCAATATTTTGTGGTTTTATAATTAAACCTGTCTGCATGTTAGTGTATAGTTGCATAACTCCCTTTTGCTTCCCTTTATGGTAAAATATGGCAAGAGATATCAAGGCTACGTGAATCTCATGAAACATGTCTGATGGTAACACTTCAAAAAGAACACATCTAAGCTAAGTTTGGCACCTAAACATTTGTGTAGTTTATAAAGAGACATTAAAATGATGCAATTTTTTGCATGGAGAATGCATGTTATGTTATGCATATAATTCAACTCACGGTTGTTGAGTATTGCAAAAAAATAGAAATAAGATTGATGCAATTTTTTGCATGGTGTCGTCTCTAATTACAATTATTTATTTTCGGGACAAAACTCACATATGTGAGTGATATTTTATGAATAATCACCAAAAACATTACAAGCCAAAACCCTACTCAGAATACAAGAAACAATCTTGTATCTTTATTTGTGCGCTTTATTTACATGCACGTGTGCATGCGTACATGCATACACACATTCGTTGAAACCACTAGGCTCCTATGTTATAATTTTTCTTAGTATAGAGCCAAAAAAGTTATTTATTGCTAGGGTACCACCACAAACAAATAGATCATGTCAAAGTCATGGGGAGGGGGGCTGCTAATCACAACCCTCCATTCAGTTGCCATTCCTGGGCGGAATGACGAGGTAGAGCCATGGAATGAGTAACAACTAGCTTCCTGACTATTGATGGGCTGCATCCAATTAAAGTCAAACAACTCAGTAGCCAAAATGAGCTCACAGCTTGACAACTCAACATGCGTAATGTGGCTTCCACTCTGTCGCTCATCAACAACCGCCACTTCAACCCTTGGAATCGATGTAGGCTGTGCAAGTTCGAGATGTCAAGCAATTTCTGTTCTGCTGACAAAACGACAATGGATAGATCTGCATAGTGATCTTGGTTACAGGTAAACACATGTAGGTGCTGCAAGTGTTGGCCCTCCTCTCCCACGACCTTTGACAATCAAGAAAGGGCCTCTAGTGTCCTTTCCCTCCGTAATAACTACTCCCACCATGGCTCTCGACCTCCGTCGATCGCCATATGGTCATAGGTATTATGGAGAAAGGACAATAGAAGCCCTTTCCCTACGCCATAACACGCAAAGTGTGGCAAGGTGACCATGTGTATTGGATACTATTATCACCAAAAACCAAGAAAGGCTAGTGAAACAGTGGGATAAGGAATAAAGCTGCATATGCACGTTTGTTAAGACTTTGAGGTTTAATGTGGTTACTAGATGGCAATCGTCCTTAAAAAGTGAAAAATAAAAGAAGGTGAAGGATCACGATGTCATTCTTAAACAATTAAATGGATGGGACCCATGTGAGGCTTTTAAATGAAAGAACTTTTTGATAAATTAAAATATAAAAATAAAGAATGAAATGCAAGGCCAAAAATGTAAGGCCAATAGATTCTCTATGCACTTTAGTGTGAGTTTCTAAGAATCGCTTGAGGACTCTCAAAGTCCTACCCCTAGACTTTGAAAGTTTAATGTGTGTAAGGCAAAGCACGTCTCCACTACTTGCAACTTAGCACTTTTTTTTTTTGGTCAAAGATCCTCCTCAAATTTAACAAAATCAAGAAGGCACCAAACTACTCAAAATTCTAAAT
Source organism: Adiantum capillus-veneris (assembly GCF_014529385.1). Classification (NCBI taxonomy): domain Eukaryota; kingdom Viridiplantae; phylum Streptophyta; class Polypodiopsida; order Polypodiales; family Pteridaceae; genus Adiantum; species Adiantum capillus-veneris. Next base: position 113,621,703 of record NC_140942.1, on the reverse strand, counting down.
TGTGGTCATGCTTCATGTGACTCAATGCAAGGAGAGGAAGCTTTTGGCATACTATGTCTTCACTTGCAAAGGTCACGAAGACTTACAAAGGATTATCATATGGTATATTAAATTTTTTTTTATACATGTCTTACTCTAATGTAGCATTGTAAGCATTGACAAGGTTCATACTATTCTTAAGATTTATTCCTTGCATCCATCTAGCATCTTCAAAAGGATGATTTTTGAACCTAATAAAATATCATCGAATAATCTTACCATGTCGTAGTACTTTGTCTTCATGCCGAAGAATAGCTTCGGGTTGTAGCACTTCTTCTTGGTTTTCAACTTCGGGAGGGTCTTCAATAATTGGTTCACTTGGTGGCTCTCCTTTGTAGGGCTTGATTAGGCTCACATGAAAAGCATTGTGTATGAGCCAATGGCTGGGAAAGTTGAGTTGGTAAGCCGTCTCATTGATAGGATTCAAGATTTGGAAAGGATCATAATATTTTTTTGCTAGCTTAGCATAATACTTTTGATGGCCCGCATGATTTTTTCCTCTCGTTTGCCTTAATTGAGCCTTAGGAAACTTTAGTAAGACCCAATTGTTTTCTTTGAATATTAAGGCCCTTCTGTGCTTGTCAGCAGTAGGCAGGAGCCTTTTGCCTTTGTTGAGAGATGGATATAGTCTCCTTAATCTTTTGAAAAGACTCTTGTAGGTCACGGCTATATTCATTGGTAGCGAAGATCTTCCCATGTACTTTGAGTAGCAAGGGAATTTTAGGTCTTCCCTCGATGATCTCAAAAGGTGCTTTTCCCGTAGAAGTATGTACAATATTAATGTAGGCATACTCTACAAGTGGTAAGTACTTTTCCCATTGTGAGTGTTGTTCTACTTCTGTAACATAAGTCTTTAGTAGATCGAGTATCGTAAGATTAGCTATGTCACTTTGGCCATCTGTTTGTGGGTAATAGGCTAAAGAGAAATTCAACAAAAATTACGGGTCATTATAGGATCTCTATCTGACACGATGGATGTTGGTAACCCATGGTGTTTGAAAATCTGTGATATGAAGAGAGTTGCCATTTGGTGTGCCTTAATAGTCTTTTTGACAGGAATAAAGTGTGCTTGCTTGCTAAACCTGTCGACTATTGTCCATATTCCCGTATTCCCATGGATAGACTTGGGTAATCCAAAGATGAAATCCATGGATATACTCTCCTATGGTGAATTTGGGATAGGCAATGGCTGGGATAATCCAAGTTGCTTCCCTCTATACTACACATTCTGAAACATACTCTTGATGTCCACTTTCATGGTAGGCCAATAGAAATACATCTCTACTCCTCGGAGAGTAGGTTGAATGCCTCTATGCCCCGCATAGGGAGGAGCATGGGATTCATACATAACTTTCTCACAAAGGGAATGGGTAACACATATCCTATTGCCCTGCAGAAGATAACCATTCTGCAAGGTGAATGGTTCCTCTTTCTTCCTCAAAGCAAGGGCTGACATTATGTCTCTAAAGTCAGGGTAAGTAGCATACTCATCTATCATAGAAGATAGATAATTGTGAGTATCTATAGACACTGCATTAACTTTTGGTCATCGTGAAGTGCATCGGCCACTTGATTCTGCTTACCAGCAATGTGAGCAATATGGAAATTAAATTGCAAAAGAAAATTTGCCCACCTCATTTGTTTGTCGGAAAGCTTGGTTTGCGTCATGAAATACTTGTGACTTTGGTGGTTGGTTCTTTGAATAAATGGAGTCTTCAATAAGTAGTGCTTCCATGTGTCTAGGGCATGTAGAATAGCTAACAACTCTTTTTGTAAATACCCAAGACTCATTCATCCGTATTGAGCCTTCAACTCTCATATGCCATATATGTCATGCCCTTCTTGAAGCAAAACGGCTCCAAGGCAATCACCACAAAGCATCGCATTGGACCTCAAATGGCTTTGAGAGATCCAGAAGCATGAGGACTAGTTGGGAAGTAAGCTTCTCTTTGAGCTTATCAAAAGCATTTTGCTCCTTAGGAGTCCATACATACTTAACGCTCTTCTTAGTTAAGTCATGTAGTGGTCCTGCTATTTGAGAGAATTTTGCTATGAAGTGTAATAGTATGTGCACATACCAATAAAGCTTATTAGCTCATGTAGATTCCTTGGATTAGGCCATGCTTTTATTATTTCTAACTTTTATGGATCCATACGGATACCATCTTGAGAGGTAATATGACCTAGGTATTGAATCTCTTGAAGGAAAAATTTGTTTTCTTCTGGTTGAGAAAAAGCTTGTTCTCCCTCAATGCTTGAAAAATCACTTGGAGATGTTGCTTATGTTCCTCCAAAGTCTTGGATTAGATGATGATATCATCAAAGAACACTCCACCAGTGAGTTTGCGGTAGGGTCTAAAATTTTTCTTCATTAGACAATTGAACCTGGGTGGTGCATTAGTCAAGCCAAAAGAAATGACTAGATATTCATAAAGACCAAACGTTGTGCGAAATGCGGCCTTTAGGATATCTTCATCCACTATCCTTATTTGATGATAGCCACTTTTAAGGTCAATCCTACTGAAGTAGGTAGAGACTTGTAGCTTATTAAACAAATCTTCTACCCGAGGCACGTGAAATCTGTTTTTGATAGTGATATGATTTAGTGCTCGATAGTCCGCACACATACGGTATGTACCATCTTTCTTTTGCACTAAAAGGACTGGAGAACAAAAGGGAGAGGAGCTAGGTCTCACCATCCCTTTTCAATCAGTTCTTGTACTTGCCTCATGATCTCCTCTTGTTGAGCTTGAGAACTTGATAGGGAGGCTTGTTAGGTGGTGAGCTTCTTGGAAGGAGCTCAATGCGATGGTCAGCATCCCCTCATTTTGGAGGTAAGTTTATAGGGTTATCATCGATGAACACATCTTGGAATCCTTTTAGAAAATTAGACAAGTCTAAGTCTTCTTGATTCCTACCATTTACATTTGATGAAACATTAGGATCTTTTAGAGACTCTTTGCAAAAATCATGTACACAAAAATAGAGCTCTTCATTGATTTATCAACAGCAGGAGGATTTATTGATCCTTTGCAATGAGCATCCTCTTTTGGAGATTCTATAGAGGAATCCCTAGGAGTCTCAATGCAAACTTTTTTCTTGGGGCAAGAACGATAAACATGTCCTTGCTCCCCACACTTAAAACACTTATGGTCCTGGTGAAAGGCTTCAGGAGAGAGTTTGTTTCTGACTTTGTAAACTCCCTTCTCCTTGGACCGATTGTTGTTTTTGTTGTTGGAAGCGCCTTGGGAAGAATTTTGGGTCTTGATATTCCACTTTGAATCATTTTATCTTTGTTTTCCATGGACAAGACATTCTGTCTAGCCCCTTGTTGGAAATTGAGGCGTGAAGAAACCATGGTGTGATGGATTACTTCAGTGATAGAACTAGCCGTTGAGTGTTGACGTATTCGGCAATCTCTTCAGGTAATCCGGCACAAAAGTGTTGTTTTTACTCAGCAAAGTCTATCTTTTGGAAGACAATAGTCTTGAGATATAAATACGAAAACTTGTCTACATATTTGTGGATAGACTCATGGGAGAGAAGCTTCAAACTGCGCCATTCGGTGAGCACTTTGTGCTTTGCATCGCTTGCAAGGAATTGCTTCATGATGGAAACTCGTAGAGTTTTCCATGTCTTTGTGGCTTCGTCGTTTCCACGAAGGCTAGCCCACCATTGACGAGTTGACTTCTGGAAATGCATAGCTACATGGTGTAGCTTGGAGGAATCCGTAAAGCCCTCGTCTTCAAAGGAAACATCAAATTTCTAGATGAAGGCCAACACTTTGTCGATAGCACCAAAGGTGAGAAAAGAGATACTCTTTCCTCCCTCCTTGAACTTCTTGAGCTTTTGTGACCTTATGTAGGGTATGATTTACAAAATACCCTCTTGTATTCTCTAGAAGAAAAGCCATAGCTCTCGTCGGAAGAGGAGGAAGGTGAATAAGAGGGAGAAGTGGGTGACCTCTTTCTTGCCCTTTTCTTCCTTTGTCTCCTCTCTTCCCTTTTGGAACGACAAGGAGAAGGATTGTGTGTTGATCTTTTCCTCTTGGGAGGAGTTGGCGATCGTCTAGAGTACCGTCTTCGTGGAGACACATCTTTAGAGGAACTTAAAGTTTCATTGCTTTCTTGCTCTTTGGATTCCTCCTCTCGTATGAGAGAGAGTCTTCTTTTGGGGGTCTCTTCAAGAGGCCTCCTAAGCTCTCTCTCCTCTTAGGGAGGAAGGGAAATCCCATAAGCGCGAAGTTATTGAGTAACTTCGGCTTGAAAAGCAGGGTTGCACATAGCTTGCTGCAACCTAGTAATGAGATAATTGATAGATATGGGGGCATCATCATTAGCACATTCATGTGCAAAATCAAAGCTATCAATGTTCATTCTACTCTCTTGGTTATTGTCACCCATGTTAACAAAATTTCTGTACGTACTTAGTGTATGCTTTGCAATTCAAAACCTTAGTTGCCACTCCTCTTAGCCTTTGAAAATTGGCTCTGAAGTATCTACACCCACGGCTCAAAGCGGTTAATTATAGAGAGTAGTGGAGTGGGTCTAATATTGCAGAATTGATGGAGGATAACTCCTTTTAAACTTCTTATGGCTCAATAATGGTAAAGCCGTAGGCAACAAGTCTAAAAAGACCCCATTATTAAGTCCAAATCTCCCAAGGTGTACACCATATCCCACATAGTGGGCTCAACAAGACCAATAATAGATCCCAGTCCCACTTACCCTAATATAATTAACAAAATCAACCATTTGTAGGCTACTTAAGGACATCTGTTCTTAAGCAAGAAAAGAGAAACCAAATGCTCTGCTACCAATGTAATGGAATTGGACTATTTACTTGAGAGTAGCGACAATTAGAGAGAGTACTTTTGTGAAATTACTTTGTGAGCATAGCGGGTGAACATAATTAAAGGTAGCAACATAGACATAGCATTTAGTTAAGTTGGCATGAACAATACTTTTTGGAAAGAGAGAGAATTTAGAGAACATAAAAACAGTTGAGGACCGTCTTTATGTGGAGCCGGCGGTCCCCTCTCCAGTAGGCATTTATATTATAGTTTCTCCCATCAAGAGAGACTTGTTACAATACAATCTTTGTGTTCCTTGTGACCTAGGTGATGCAATGAATATGGAAAGCTTCATGCATCACGAGCATAACATAAACTTTGTGGAAAGAATTAACCATCCCAAGCTTGTATCCCAGGACCTCAAACACCTTCGAAGGTGGAGAGAGCTAGCAAGGAATGAGGGTAGGGAAGAGGAAGAAGAAACATTTCATAGGAGAAAGAACTAGTTCCTCACTTATCATCACTCTTCTTGCTAGCATACATAATAGCATAGTAATGGATATGGAGAAGATGGCAAGCTTAAGCATTGAAGCATGGATCTTGGTTGTATTTGCATTCCATAGCCAAGCGTGTTGGTGTGGCTCTCAACCTCTCTACTTGCTTGGAGAAGGAGAGGGAACTCTTGCACTTTTCACTTCACACAATCAGAGTGTGTGTGAGTGTGTGTGGGAGAGTATACCCCTCAAGCAGGCCCCCTACTTGCTTTGGTTGACCCCCGCTTGTAGCTTATGCTTGAAGCTCATTGGACCCCTTCATGCCTAGCCAATCACAAGCAAGAGTCGTACCAAGCAACAAGGGTAGCCTTGGGACAAGTGTACCCCTTTCCCCTTTGAGAGAGAGGGCTTGATAAATGCTAAGTCAATTAATTAAATCCACTAAATTATCAATGGCCGATTTCAAAGGTGGACTTGTCTTCTCAAGGGTGGCCACACATGGGCGGATTGGAGAGTCCGATTTGGACTTGTCTACAGAAGGGCGGCTACACACAGCTGTCTCTCATGAGAGAGGGCAACCCTTTTGGCCTATAAAAGGAGGCCTCTTCTACACACAAAACTAGATTGTAAAGCATTGTGAAGTTGATGTGAGGTGGTGAGAGTGAAGCAAGGTCGGATCTCCAAAAGGGTATAATCCCTTTGTAATCTACTTCTTGTTTTGAAGTACTAAAGCCATTGAGTGGCTGCTTTTTTGTGGGCGTATCCCACATTGGATGAGCCACTATATCGTGTGTCCTCTATCTCTCTCTCTCTCTCTACTCTATAATCTCTCATGTGTGAAAATTATCACTCTCTATGCTACTCAAATATCTATTTAGATACGCCATATTTCCTTAGATGAGGAAGCAAAGGATGAAAGGAGGGAGGGAATGAGAGGAAAGGGGAGGGAGGAGGAGGAGATAAGCGACACAATGTTAATTATGGAGCCTGACTGAACCCTTGTAATTTTTTGTAATAAAAACGCACATTTGTAAGGCCCCCGTTACGAGGAGAATCCATCGTGCGTGAAGAAAAATCACTCGTCGGAAGCCAAAATTTTCACGCCCAGTCTCGAGCCAATGGTAAGGAGAAAATGGTTTGCAGATTAAAGAAGAGCTTTTATGATTTAAAGCAAGCATCAAGACAATGGTACTTGAAGTTTGATCAATGGATGTTGGATCATGGATTCATAAGATGCAACTCGGATCACTGTGTCTACGCGAAGAATTTGGGAGATGAGAAGTTCATCATCCTAATGTTGTATGTTGATGACATGCTGATTGCAAGTGCTAACATGCAGGACATCAAAGACCTAAAATAAGAACTATCTAAATCTTTTTCAATGAAAGATTTAGGTCTGCAAAGAGGATACTTGGTAAGAAGATATCAAGGGAAAGGACGAAGAAGACAATAAAACTATCTCAATAGGATTACATCAAGAAGGTACTAGAAAGGTTTGCAATGCAAAATACAAAAACGATTTCTACACCTTTGGCCGGTCACTTTAAACTAACCAAGGATATGTGTCCAAAGACACAAAAGAGATAGCCTATATGTCTAAAGTTCCATATGCTGCAGCGGTAGGTTCTCTTCTGTATGCTATGGTCTGCACAAGGCCAGGCATTGCACATGCAGTGGGAGTTGTAAGTAGGTTCATGGACAACCCAGGTAAAGAGAATTGGCAAGTTGTGAAGTGGATACTTAGGTATCTAAAAGGGACAACAACAAATGCTTTGATTTTGGAGAAACTGATATTTTTCTAGAAGGGTATGCTGATGCAGATATGGCAGGTGACAAAGATACACAAAGGAACACTACTGGCTATGTCTTCATGGTTGGAGGCACATCAATAAGCTGGGCTTCAAAGCTACAGAAAGTGGTCTCACTTTCTACCACGAAAGCAGAGTATGTAGCAATGATGGAGGCAAGCAAAGAAATTATGTGGCTTCACAGATTCTTACAAGAGCTTGGATTTAAACAAGACAATTGTGTCTTGTATAGTGATAGCCAAAGTGCTATCCATCTTGCAAAGAACTCAGCCTTTCATTCAAGGACAAAGCACATTGAGGTGAGATATCACTTCATACGCACTCTTTTGGAAGAGGGATAACTAAAGCTAGGAAAGGTGCATATAGTAAAAATCCTGCAGACATGTTTACAAAGGTGGTCAAAAAGGAGAAGTTGAGATTTTTCTCATCTTCAATCGGCATTCAAGGATAAGAAGCTAGGATGGAAAGCAGTCACAAGTTTGGTTTGGAGATCAGTCTTCAAGTGGGAGATTGTTAAGTATGGAGCCTGATTTAACCCTCATAATTTTGTGGTAACAACGCACATTTGTAAGGCCCCCATTATGAGGAGAAGCCATCGTGTGTGAAGAAAAATCACTCGTCAAAAACCAAAATGTTCATGCCCAGTCTCGAGCCCAACGAAATATTCCTTTTTGCCGAAAATATTATGGTCGGCTGGCGGCCGGAAAGTGGTCGGCGAACGACTAGTTGGTTGGCCGGTGGCCGGAAGTCAATGACTGGCCGGTGGCCAAATTCAAAAGAGGACTTGTCTTCTCAAGGGCGGCCACAGATGGGCGGATTGGAGGGCCCGATTTGGACCTATCTACACAAGGGCGGCTACACATGGCTGCGTCTCATGAGAGAAGGCAACCCTTTTGGCCTATAAAAGGAGGCCATTTCTACACAGAATTTCATAGTGTGAAGTTGATGCAACAAGGTGGGTGTGAGGTGGTGAGAGTGAAGCAAGGTGGGAGCTCTATTAAGGGTATTATCCCTTTGTAAGCTACTTCTTGTTTTGAAGTACTAAAGCCATTGAGTGGCTGCTTTTCCGTGGACATAGCCCACATTGGGTGAACCACGTATATGGTGTGTACTCTCTCTATCTCTCTCTACTCTATAATTTCTTGTGTGTGAAAATTATCTCTCTCCATCAAGTAATCTACTCAATTATCTACTTAGCTACGTCATATTTCCTAACACAATAAGGGAAGGGGGAGGGAGGGAGGGAGGGAGAGGGGAGAAGGCGTAGCCCATGGTGTCCACCTAAAAATATGTAAATGAAGTACGTGAGTTCGTCCAAAGGGGTTTTTTAATATACCAAAGACTTATGGAATCACATGTATAAGAGGGGTTTAAAAATGGAAAATTGAAAATAAATTACAGGTTTATGAAGGACGAGGGGTAGAGGGATTTTAAAAATACCTCTTCAATGCATGTGCTACAGGTATTTTTGAAAGGTGGACCCCTCGGAAGGAGTAGAGAACAAAGGTTTTTTTTTTAGGGGAGGGGGGGGGGGATATTGAAAAAGTGGACTTTCAATGAGTGCAAGTAGAAAAAAGTCAATTTTTTTTTGTTATGCATATATGTTAAGGGGAGTTTTAGACCAAACATAATGATTTTGTGTTTTGAAAAAGTAGTCACTTTTTGGTCCTTATTTATGTACGATTTTGACGATGTGTTCACATTCCCTTTTCCCCCTTCACTTTCAAAAAACTAGAGAGAGAAGGGGACATGTTACTTGCCTTGAAGATGCAGGACTTTTGTATCTTTTGGCCTTTGATTTTAGTACTGATGTATAAAGACTGTTCTGTACTATGAATGGGCATTATACCACTTTTCATTGACATGGTTTCTAGCATCTTTTGTAATTTGAAAGGATTCTTAGGTGTATATGTTATATTGTTATTGGAACACACACACACATCTAACACGTAGCCAATCGTGCACACAGCGCTGTAGGCGGAAGGGTAAAAGTCACAAAAGTGACTACCCTTTCGCCGAAACGCACAACACTCTTTGGTCTAGAGTGATTGTTCTATTTCAAACACACTACACAAGAATAGTATTGATACTATTCAAAGACCTAGCTACCATATTTTAATCCCTCGGTGTCTGTCCTAGATAATTTTACCTTGAATTGATCCTTGAGGGATGGGTCTCTCTTCACACGGCCTTTATAGGTTCTCCTGGTCGGTTGAAGGCTGAAAAGGCTACCAATTTTTTCCCTTGTTAATATTTCTCTAAATAACAATTATGAACTTTGCAGAACTTAGCACTATCTCAAGGGTTAGAACTTCCTACGGAGCCTCTTTCTAAAGCCTTGCTTCAGGTACTTAGATGCATTCATAACCCTATGGCATCTGAACTGATAGCAAGGGCTTCAGCTGAACTAACTTCTTGAATGCACTTTTCCCTTTAACACTACAAAACATTAGCCTTTATTCCTCAAAATTAGTCTTCCTTACAAGGCCCATGCAGAGTCCATATTTTCACTAATGTATTTGAATTTTCAAAGAAAATGGGGTATTAACTATTAGACAAGTATCGAATATGATAGAAGAATAGGTTTTTGTTGTTTTAATCAGAGGATATTCAAAGTTTGAGAGTCTCTAAAAAGGGTCTAGGACCATAAAGTAGGCCTATCACCACTTTGTCCTCATGACAATAGCTTCTTGATCTTTCCATTTTTCATAATTATAAGCGTGAGAGTTGAAATCCCTTGCTCCATAGGGTCAAATAGGGGAGAGCCCTTTGGTGAGGGTGATCCTCTACAATAGGGTGAGAGGTTTGAGGAGGTGAAACTCCATATTTATGCATGTTGACATTAATTTTGGGGGGGGGGGGGGGGGGGGAGACAAGGGAATAGTAGTTTCAAGATGTATATCTTACAAGGGATTATCATCAGAAATCCAAGCACATTGATCCATAAATATAAAGGAATACCTTGTTTGATTGTATTACAAGTAGGCCTAAAAAGTGGATTGAGACGTCCAACTTGAGAAGCCCTCATGATGTCTATGTATATTTGAATTTGTATTTGGTTATGGATTCCTTCTTGTAGATTGTGAGTTGCTAGTGGATCTGAGGAACCAATTCAGGGTTTTGAGGGCTTAGATTCCTCTCATGCCAAGTAAAGAGAACTTGAGGAGGCATGGAAGGAGGTTGGTGAAACTACTAGAGGACGAGGAATTGAGGAATAATAGCTACCTAACATGGCGTGACTTGGGAGAGATTGTTGATGAAAGTTTCATGGAGAGCTATCTACGTTCCCCTCAAGGGGGAAGTGAAAGGTGGCAATTAGCAGACCATGTCACAAGAAAGGATGAGGGAGTAATGTGGGGGGCTAAAAGAGTACCCCAACCTTGAGGAGCTCTAGTACATTTGCACAAGAACTGAGGTTGGATCCCTATGTGATCTTCACCTCTATTCCATTGAGTAGGGGATTGGAGGAAGCTTTATGAGGGAGCTTTTGAGGAATCGTTTCTCAAAAAACTCAGCAAATGATTATATTTTTTTTAAAAGATTTCTCTATGCTTGTTTTAGTATGTCGAGGCAAAAAGATGAAAAATCTCTCTCTCTGAACTACATAGCACCTACTTAGGACAACCATAGTGATTATTTATGTTCACAAAAAAAGACAAAATCAGTATCTAGCACCCAAGAAACAGAAAATAGACAAGTTTGTACACCCTCTTTCACTATATATGATCTGTTCTATGACAACAAGCAAACACTACACATTTATTTATTCTTAGACTTTTCAAAGGTGTGTAGAGAGTGGTTGACCACTAACAACATTGTCTACAAAACGTCTCAGTGTGCTGAGGCAAAAAGATGGAAAAGCTCTCTTTTTGCTCTACGTGTGACTCTACTTAGAATGACCATAGTTATTTATTTATGGTCACAAAACAACCAAAATCAGAAGCATCAAATACCCAAGGAAAAAACCAGACAAGTTAGAAGGGACATGAGGCAAAGGAGCGTCCTTCCCTTCATACACCTCAAGCACAACAACAGAAAAGCATCCAGCCGGCAATCTGCTACCATGAAGCTTGGCCAAATTTGAAGTCTTTTCTTTTTTTCCAATGCCAATAGCTTGTCCATTGTAAATAAATTTGATAGTATCACCATCATCACTTTTCTTGGCCATCTTCTTCCTTAAAGGTTAATGCAAAGATAGAAAACTCTACAATTTCACCCAAAAGAAAAAACCTTGATTGTCTCTAGTATATGCTAGGCTCTCTCACTCTCTTCCTTCCTCAAGCTCAGCCTTAATGTAGAGCTTTAGGAAGGAAGAGGGTGCGAGAGCTAAGAAAAGGAAAAGAGAGGTATAAAAGGACATCCAGACTGGAGCTAGCTTCTTTCTCTTTGTACAAATCTAACTTTTTCCATCCCATCAAAACAATCTGAGGCAAAGACATACTCATTGTACTTAGTATAGCCTGAGATTGTTGTACTCCAAGTTATAAGGTCTTATGCCGGTAATCTGTGAAAGAAATATTTACATCGTCAAGGCTTCCACAGTTGGCATACATGTCAATAAGCATATTTCCAATGGTTGTTTCTATGTCATAGCCATTCTCTACAATTAGGGCCTTCCTGGAATGTCTATTGTTCAAATAAATTGCTATCAGTGATTCCGTGATTCACTATCTCTCCCTCCATCTTCCACCCGTTTCTCTCTCTCTCTCTCTCTCTCTCTCTCTCTCTCTCTCTCTCTCTCTCTCTCTCTCTCTCTCTCTGCCTACGTTTTAGTTCTGCATTTCTGAGCCATATAAACTGGAAAATTACCAACAAACTCCTGTAATTGTCAAGTATGGATAAAGATTAGGAAAAATAATTAAAAAAACCCTTTGATTTGTGGAAATTCCAAGGATACCCCTGTAAATTCAAAAATTTACAAAATACCCCCAATATTTTGTCATTTATTCCAAAAATGCCCCTCAAATTTTCCATAAAATCCAAAATACCCCTGGTTGTGAGAGTAACTTTTTTAAAAGATTAAAAAATTTGTTGATTTTCATAAGAAGACTAATTGTTTATCAATACAAGATACTAAAACTAGAATTTGAGTTGTTTATGTAGGCTTTGGAGATGAATTGCTTCATTATTTTTTATCAATAATTGCCTTTTTGGGAGGTGATTTGTGACAAGTAACATGCTAAGCTCTAAAAAAGAAGATCTCAATTGTCAAGTATGAATAAAGATTAGGAAAAATAACCAAAAAACCCCTCTAATTTGTGGAAATTCCAAGAATACCCCTCTAATTTAAAAATTTTACAAAATACCTCCCATATTCTATTATTTGTTCCCAAAATGCCCCTCAAATTTTCCATAAAATACAAAATACCCCTGGTTGTAAGAGTAAATTTTTTACAAGATAAAACAAATTGTTGGTTTTCATAGGAAGACTGATTGTATATGAGGAATCACACCCTCTGAGTGAAGATTTTTGAGCGAACACAAAATCGAACGAGTTTTTACAAATAAAGCCTACAAGAGAAGAGAATTTACTTGGATAGAAAAACAGGAATTAATTTCTTGAATCCATTTATCTATCAGCCAAAGAGATAGTTAAAAAGCGGTCCTTTCTAAACATGTAGTGATTGCATAGTGTCAATATTGAAATAAGAGGTATTTACACAAGCTTTGAATACTTCTCCAAGTTTTGGTATAAATAATCCTGAAATGAATCGAGCATAAGGGAAAAGAGTGTGCGAAAGGAAAGGCCTATCTTTGTAAATACTGACGATATCTTGGATGATGATAGCCATTGTGCAGAGTATGTTACGGTCACAAAATCCACCATTGCAAGCGGAAAGAGTGTAGGACCATCATCTATCAATAGCATTTGGAATGAGCAAGAAGTGCAAAGACTATGTGGGTAATTCTACGAACAGAAACAGACAAGAAATTAACTTACGTTGGGAGGATTGCACAAAATAATGAAAGACGTGCTCGCTTGATTAATGGTTCATTAGCACATGTGCAAACTGGTGTTCCTACACCATGTTTTTGGGGACATTGCAAATATCGCTTAATTGGCGGTCTGGGGCGGCCAACAAGAAGAGCGGCCTCTAAACACCCTTCGAGGCTCCCGTGCTGCTCAATTGGGGCTAGGGCAAGCACAATCAGAGACAACAACAACCCACAGCCAGAAACCAAAAAGGAAAAGGGGCACCACCTAGTTCTAGATGCGAACTAGGACGCACGTGATATCTCCTTGTACTCAAATGCACAAAGAGAGGGGAATGCAAGATAGCCACACACACCAAACACAAACATTCACCACGCCAGAGAGAGGTAAAGAGCACAAATCAACTTGAGCAACTCAGTCTTAGCCTTAAAGACTAGATGCACACAAAGCTTGATGAGAAATAGAGAGACAACACAAAACTTGACCTTGTTGCCAATACAAAAATTGTCTTAGGGTCACGGCAACCCTCTCACCGAGCACCCTCTTACAATTGACCTTTTAGGCAAACAATTTAACAAGCCCTCAAACCACCAAGCATGAAATGGCACAACAAACTTCAAGGGAAATATATCTTCAACCACCTGATGAGCCAACTTATCAAGTCAATTTGGAGAGAAGAGTCGTAGTTGCAGCATACAATTGCACCCAAAACTATGAATCTTATTTATGGACAAGAGTAGGCTACAAGTGTGATTGCAAAGTATAGTATCACTCCACTCCTCTAGATGGCATAACTAACTTCAAGCTTTTCCATGCACCTATGTGTAGTGATGAAATAGAGCACTCACAATGCACACACTCTACACAACTAGGCTTGAAGAGTGGTGTGTTATGTGTTGAGAATGGTATGGTGTAGTGTAATCATGTGATGATTTACAAGGGAGAGAAGGGATCTATATATAGTTTTTAGAAGCCCCGATTAGGATTAGGCCTAATCAAGTTTATTTGAAGGAATAAAAGATTATGCATATTTTTATCTTTTTTTAATGAGGGTGGGTCTCTCTTGTCCTTTGAGTCACATGGATGTGGGCTCAAGGGAAGAGAATTATTGAGGATGAAAGGAGAGAGGATTGAGTGAATAATTTGGGAGTGCCTACTCTAGTAGAGGGTGCATTTTACAGTAAAGTTAGTGGTTAGTAGTTAGTAATTATCAATAAAAAATATTTACAAAATCATTCACCAAATGGTGAGATATATGATGAGAAAAGTTAGAGAAGGGATAAGCTTGTAAAGCAAGGTTGAAGCTTGGAGAAGTTGGCATTCATCTCTTTACAGCACCGGTAGAAGAAGCGGTTAGCATAGCGAAGTAGCACGTGTCGATGAAGCTATGTTATCTTCAAACCTTGGAAAATTCATGATAAAAGCCTTGATTTGCAGAGGTTATCCTTGGATTTTTGCTGATTTTTTGAAGTTCTTTACAAAGCTGAAGAGAGTATGGTAATATGGACATATATGTAGAGAGAAAGGGGGATACATAGAGTGTAGAAATGGAGGATGAAGGCTATGGAGGTGTGCGAGATGTGGCAATGGTGAAGGGGGTGAATTAGGACATGGGAGTTGCAGGTTTGGGAGTGGGAAGGAGAGGGAGGACTGTGTGTGAAAGAGGAAAATGATAAAGTGGAAGAGGGAGTGTGGATGCATAGCATGGGCAAACCGGGGTCCACCAATAAAATCAAAGCTCACAGCTCAATGCTCAAAAAAATATAAAAACATTTGAGGTGAAAGTTCAGCTCACGAGCTAGAACTTTTGTTTGTATCACCTTTTCAAATTCGGGGAGCATGTGATCTTTAAAAAGTCAGCAAAACCGACTGTTTTTTCCACTGCACAAAGTCCTTGTGAGGTCTTTCTTTGGATGATTCTTTTGAATACCTCCAAGAGTGAGCTCCCCTTGGTGCATGCATGCATTCCACATACCCTTGACTTTATTTGGTAGGTCTATAATTGAAGATATTGTTGAGATCATGATATAAATGAATAGTACAACTAAGAAAATCAAATATTGAGGGGTCTAAAAAATATGTACATGTCAAATATAAATAATATAGGTGGAAAAATATAAAGGGGTCAAAATAAATCTCTCTCATCATAAGTCTACCATAAAAAGATGAATATTTTTTGTGGTCTAATTTATGAGAGTAATAAAGAATAGATGTAGGAAGGAAAAAATGACAATAGTGAAAAAATATACACATAAATAGAACTAGTTTTTTTGGATTTTTGTAAGTATGGAGTTACACCAAAAATAAGAGAAGCTTGCATGAAATTAATTTTATATGAAATAAAGAGTATGCAAAATGGTAAGAAAAAATATGGTAATGGTGAGTCAATGTACATAGCATAAATAACACACCATAGGTAGAAATATTTAAATAAATATCAAAATAATTATGAAAAATCCTTTTATTTAGGCCCTATATACAATGAAATATTTACACACAAATGAGCCATAATATACTTATATTTTTTATTTTTTTTATATTTTTGGCTCAACTAGCCCTATGACTAGCTAATTAAGGGTTTTTAATAAGATATGGGAAAAGTCCCTAACTCACACACGCCTATCTACAGTGAAATTGTAGGGATAACCAAAATGTTTGAGTGATTTGATAGGGTGAGGTAGCTTACTATGGCAATTATGGAAAGTCGAAAAATGTCCATCATTAGCCCCCCCCTTAGATAATGGTACATTCATATACCATTTATCCGACCATACAACATGTAGATTGTGTAACGTCTGTCTTTGTCTGCTCTCATCTTTGAAGAACCTTTGTTGTATGATTAAAAAAACTTGTGTGATATGAAAGATTCTCAGAGACAATAGCAGGATGTAATGAAGTGACTGAGTAAACCTCCTCCATTGAGAAAGTTTCCATAAGCACCCCCCAGGATCAAAGATCTTGAAATATCTTTCCCAAAGAGAGATGTATGATATTTCAGGATCAAAGATCTTGAAATATCTTTCCCAAAGAGAGATGTATGGTACGGAATCACTTACTGATTTTGGTCGAAGAAACTTGTAGATTTTATTGTTGTCCATCATTGCATCTATCACTATGAATGTGATATAAAAGATTGGTTGCTCTTCCTCCCGTGTAAAGTTGATGTATCTGCTACGATCTTCAAGAGCTTGTATGAGCAGATTCCTGAACTGTAGCTCATAAAATTCATTCAACCTGGGTAGGTTCATCAAGTCAAAAATTCTATGACCTTCATGATTTAGGAAAGCTTGATCCATCCTTCCAACTTCTATTGGAAGATATTGCAAATAGTTTACCACATAAGTAGATAATAGACGAAGGTTTCTATTGCTTCCAACACATTGGAAGAGAATAGATTTTGGTACTGATTGATGAAATATCCACATGTAGCAATCAACAAGTTTTTCATCTATGATGAAGACCAGAAGCATCACAATGTGCGACCTCCATACACCAAAGAACCAAATGAAGAAGGTTTGGAAACATCCGTTCATCACCAAGTATTCATGTCCTCTTCCACTTAAGAAGGTATGGTGCCGTTGATTGAAAGGTATATGTGAAGAGAGTAGAAATTGACTTTGAAGAGGTGAAACCCAATGTGAAGATGATTGGGGCTTCGAAAGTTTGGATTTTCTTGCTAAGAGATTGTCCAAGGAATGAAGAGCCACCCACTAAAACACCATTGGAGAGAATGATACCCTTATGACAGTTTCCTTTTATGATTTTATTTTTTACTACTCTCCCATGTCCTTCATCCCCTTCTACGCCCCCCCTTTGGCAAGGTTGTAACTCCTCACATTGTACCACCTCAAAGGTTGATGGATTACTGTTTGATTTTGTGAAAACTTTGGCTTCTTGCATGATAGGTTCCTCCATGCTTAACATACATGGGTCATACCAATGCTTTTCAACATCCTCAAACACTTCTTGAAGATTATCCTTACATGGCTTCAACTCACACTCTTCTACTTTGTTTTGGAGTTGGCATTCCATGTACACAATCATCTCTTTATAATCAATGTGGTCTATGATCTCCCCACCTATGATTTCATCTTCTTCTTCACTTTCTTGTTTTAGACGAGATACACTCTCAGAACATTCCATAAGATCAAGGTTACCTTCAAGGTCTTCATTCTCCATAGAGTCATGTTGCACAAAAGCTTCGTCTTCTCGGACTAGAAATTGATCCTCCGCCAAAAGGTTGGATGTATCCATTATTGAATCATCAATGCCATTTGAGATATCTTGTGTCGATTTTTGCATGCTTGTGATAAAGGTAGAAGAAAGAGATTCCACATTTGAATCTTGGCCACACACTTTAGCACTTGAATAATGAGTTGGCATGTAAGTAACTTCTTCAACATTTGTCGGAGTAGAAGGAGACAAGTATGGCAAAGGAGATGACTCCTTGATAGAAACACTTTCATGATGGTTGGTTCTTCCAGCATGATGGAAACCATTTTTAATGTAGAAGTACTTGTGAAAATTCCTTCGGGCAATAGTGACCGCTTCTTCAAAGATAGAGGGTCCACTACAAGTAACCTTAGTCTTTAGGAAAGGAGACAAACCCGAAATAAATTGCTCCATTTTTACATAATCTGGAAATGTAGAACTAAACCCACGTCCTCCCCATTGACGAGAAAAAATATCCTCATAAGCATAGTAGTCTTCACCATGTTGTTGAAGTCTCCCTAATGAAGCCCATGCTTTCTCCGTTGTTGGAAATTTAGAGAATCTGGTCTTCAAAGCTTTGGAAATTTGGGTATACCCATCTTCAATATGAGAAGACATACTCCAAAACCATTGCTCAGGGTTGCCTCTAAGGCATAGCAATAGAAAATCCCCTTTTTCAATGTCATCCCTTTTACCAGGGATACGACAAACCATTCTAAAATCAACAAGAAAATCATCAACATCTTCTTCTAGATTTCCGAAGAAGATTGGGATATCATCAAAGGTATAGCGTGTCATAGTCTCTCAATGCTAAAACCACACAAAGATTAGTTCCAAACAATCATTTTCTCTCATGACATCAACTAACTACACAAAGTTTTGAAAGGTCTTTCAACATGAATTCTAGATTCTTATGTGAAAATGTTTTTTTCCTTTCTTATGTTATGTTAATCCAAACCATATTCTAGATCAATTTTTGTTGCCTTGAAATTAAACTCGGTCATACAAGTTTTTATGATTCATATAATCTACTCGATTATGCTAAAATTCAAGCATTCATGCAATACAACAACAATAAGCACAAAGTCATTCCTCAATGGGGGCACCAATTTGAGGCGGTCCGGGGCGGGCAACAAGAAGAGCGGCCTCTAAACACCCTTCGAGGCTCCCGTGCTCCTCAATTGGGGCTGGGGCAACCACAATCAGAGACAACAACAACCCACAGCCAGAAACCAAACAAGAAAAGGGGCACCACCTAGTTGTAGATGCGAACTAGGATGCACGTGATATCTCCTTGTACTCAAATGCACAAAGAGAGGGGAATGCAAGATAGCCACACACACCAAACACAAACATTCACCACGCCAGAGAGAGGTAAAGAGCACAAATCAACTTGAGCAACTCAGTCTTAGCCTTAAAGACTAGATGCACACAAAGCTTGATGAGAAATAGAGAGACAACACAAAACTTGACCTTGTTGCCAATACACAAATTGTCTTAGGGTCACGGGAGCCCTCTCACCGAGCACCCTCTTACAATTGACCTTTTAGGCAAACAATTTAACAAGCCCTCAAACCACCAAGCATGAAATGGCACAACAAACGTCAAGGACAATATATCTTCAACCACCTGATGATCCAACTTATCAAGTCAATTTGGAAAGAAGAGTCGTAGTTGCAGCATACAATTGCACCCAAAACTATGAATCTTATTTATGGACAAAAGTAGGCTACAAGTGTGATTGCAAAGTATAGTATCACTCCACTCCTCTAGATGGCATAACTAACTTCAAGCTTCTCCATGCACCTATGTGTAGTGATGAAATAGAGCACTCAGAATGCACACACTCTACACAACTAGGCTTGAAGAGTGGTGTGTTATGTGTTGAGAATGGTGTGGTGTAGTGTGATCATGTGATGATTTACAAGGGAGAGAAGGGCTCTATTTATAGGTTTTAGAAGCCCCGATTAGGATTAGGCCTAATCAAGTTTATTTGAAGGAATAAAAGATTATGCATATTTTTATCTTTTTTTAATGAGGGTGGGTCTCTCTTGTCCTTTGAGTCACATGGATGTGGGCTCAAGGGAAGAGAATTATTGAGGATGAAAGGAGAGAGGATTGAGTGAATAATTTGGGAGTGCCTACTCTAGTAGAGGGTGTATTTTAAAATAAGGTTAGTGGTTAGTAGTTAGTAATTATCACTAAAAAATGTTTACAAAATCATTCACCAAATGGTGAGATATAGGATGAGAAAAGTTAGAGAAGGGATAATCTTGTAAAGCAAGGTTGAAGCTTGGAGAAGTTGACATTCACCTCTTTACAGCACCGATAGAAGAAGCGGTCAGCATGGCGAAGTAGCACGTGTCGATGAAGCTATGTTATCTTCAAACCTTGGAAAATTCATGATAAAATCCTTGATTTGCAGAGGTTATCCTTGGATTTTTGTTGATTTTTTGAAGTTCTTTACAAAGCTGAAGAGAGTATGGTAATATGGACATATATGTAGAGAGAAAGGGGGACACATAGGGTGTAGAAATGGAGGATAAAGGCTATGGAGGTGTGAGAGATGTGGCAATGGTGAAGGGGGTGAATTAAGACATGGGAGTTGCAGGTTTGGGAGTGGGATGGAGAGGGAGGAGTGTGTGTGAAAGAGGAAAATGATAAAGTGGAAGAGGGAGTGTGGCTGCATAGCATGGGCAAACTGGGGTCCACCAATAAAATCATAGGTCACAGCTCGTAGCTCAAAAAAATATAAAAAAATTTGAGGTGAAAGTTCAGCTCACGAGCTAGAAATTTTGTTTGTATCACCTTTTCAAATTCGGGGAGCATGTGATCTTTAAAAATTCAGCAAAACCGACTGTTTTTTCCACTGCACAAAGTCCTTGTGAGGTCTTTCTTTGGATGATTCTTTTGAATACCTCCAAGAGTGAGCTCCCCATGGTGCCTGCATGCATTCCACATACCCTTGAACTTATTTGGTAGGTCTATAATTGAAGATATTGTTTCGATCATGATATAAATGAATAGTACAACTAAGAAAATCAAATATTGAGGGGTCTAAAAAATATGTACATGTCAAATATAAATAATATAGGTGGAAAAAATATAAAGGGGTCAAAATAAATCTCTCTCATTATAAGTCTACCATAAAAAGATGAATATTTTTTGTGGTCTAATTTATGAGAGTAATAAAGAATAGATGTAGGAAGGAAAAAATGACAATAGTGAAAAAATATACACATAAATAGAACTAGTTTTTTTGGATTTTTGTTAGGATGGAGTTACACCAAAAATAAGAGAAGCTTGCATGAAATTATTTTTATATGGAATAAAGAGTATGCAAAATGGTAAGAAAAAATATGGTAATGGTGAGTCAATGTACATAGCATAAATAACACACCATAAGTAGAAATATTTAAATAAATATCAAAATAATTATGAAAAATCCTTTTATTTAGACCTTATATACAATGAAATATTTACACACAAATGGGCCATAATATACCTTTATTTTTTATATTATATATTTTTTTGGCTCAACTAGCCCAGTGACTAGCTAATTAAGGGTTTTTAAGAAGATATGAGAAAAGTCCCTAACTCACACACGCCTATGTACAGTGAAATGGTAGGGATAACCAAAATGTTTGAGTGATTTGATAGGGTGAGGTAGCTTACTATGGAAATTATGGAAAGCAAAAAAACGTCCATCATTAGCCCCCCCTTTAGATAATGGTACATTCATGTACCATTTATCCGATTATACAACATGTAGATTGTGTAACGTCTGTCTTTGTCTGCTCTAATCTTTGAAGAACCTTTGTTGTATGATTAAAAAAACTTGTGTGATATGAAAGGTTCTCAGAGCCAATAGCAGGATGTAATGAAGTGACTGAGTAAACCTCCTCCATTGAGAAAGTTTCCACAAGCACCCCCCAGGATCAAAGATCTTGAAATATCTTTCCCAAAGAGAGATGTATGATATTTCAGGATCAAAGATCTTGAAATATCTTTCCCAAAGAGAGATGTATGGTATGGAATCACTTACTGATTTTGGTCGAAGAAACTTGTAGATTTTATTGTTGTCCATCATTGCATCTATCACTATGAATGTGATATAAAAGATTGGTTGCTCTTCCTCCCGTGTAAAGTTGATGTATCTGCTACGATCTTCAAGAGCTTGTATGAGCAGATTCCAAAACTGTAGCTCATAAAATTCATTCAACCTGGATAGGCTCATCAAGTCAGAAAATCTATGACCTTCATGATTTAGGAAAGCTTGATCCATGCTTCCAACTTCTATTGGAAGATATTGCAAATAGTTTACCACATAAGTAGATAATAGACGAAGGTTTCTATTGCTTCCAACACATTGGAAGAGAATAGATTTTGGTACTGATTGATTAAATATCCACATGTAGCAATCAACAAGTTTTTCATCTATGATGAAGACCAGAAGCATCACAATGTGCGACCTCCATACACCAAAGAACCAAATGAAGAAGGTTTGGAAACATCCGTTCATCACCAAGTATTCATGTCCTCTTCCACTTAAGAAGGTATGGTGCCCCCGATTGAAAGGTATATGTGAAGAGAGTAGAAGTTGACTTTGAAGAGGTGAAACCCAATGTGAAGATGATTGGGGCTTCGAAAGTTTGGATTTTCTTGCTAAGAGATTGTCCAAGGAATGAAGAGCCACCCACTAAAACACCATTGGAGAGAATGATACCCTTATGACAGTTTCCTTTTATGATTTTATTTTTTACTACTCTCCCATGTCCTTCATCCCCTTCTACGCCCCCCCTTTGGCAAGGTTGTAACTCCTCACATTGTACCACCTCAAAGGTTGATGGATTACTGTTTGATTTTGTGAAAACTTTGGCTTCTTGCATGATAGGTTCCTCCATGCTTAACATACATGGGTCATACCAATGCTTTTCAACATCCTCAAACACTTCTTGAAGATTATCCTTACATGGCTTCAACTCACACTCTTCTACTTTGTTTTGGAGTTGGCATTCCATGTACACAATCATCTCTTTATGAACAATGTGGTCTATGATCTCCCCACCTATGATTTCATCTTCTTCTTCACTTTCTTGTTTTAGACGAGATACACTCTCAGAACATTCCATAAGATCAAGGTTACCTTCAAGGTCTTCATTCTCCATAGAGTCATGTTGCACAAAAGCTTCGTCTACTCGGACTAGAAATTGATCCTCTGCCAAAAGGTTGGATGTATCCATTATTGAATCATCAATGCCATTTGAGATATCTTGTGTCGATTTTTGCATGCTTGTGATAAAGGTAGAAGAAAGAGATTCCACATTTGAATCTTGGCCACACACTTTAGCACTTGAATAATGAGTTGGCATGTAAGTAACTTCTTCAACATTTGTGGGAGTACAAGGAGACAGGTATGGCAAAGGAGATGACTCCTTGATAGAAACACTTTCATTATGGTTGGTTCTTCCAGCATGATGGAAACCATTTTTAATGTAGAAGTACTTGTGAAACTTCCTTCGGGCAATAGTGACCGCTTCTTCAAAGGTAGAGGGTCCACTACAAGTAACCTTAGTCTTTAGGAAAGGAGACAAACCCGAAATAAATTGCTCCATTTTTACATAATCTGGAAATGTAGAACTAAACCCATATCCTCCCCATTGACGAGAAAAAATATCCTCATAAGCATAGTAGTCTTCACCATGTTGTTGAAGTCTCCCTAATGAAGCCCATGCTTTCTTCGTTGTTGGAAATTTAGAGAATCTGGTCTTCAAAGCTTTGGAAATTTGGGTATACCCATCTTCAATCTGAGAAGACATACTCCAAAACCATTGCTCAGCGTTGCCTCTAAGGCATAGCAATAGAAAATCCCCTTTTTCAATGTCATCCCTTTTACCAAGGATACGATAAACCATTCTAAAATCAGCAAGAAAATCATCAACATCTTCTTCTAGATTTCCGAAGAAGATTGGGATATCATCAAAGGTATAGCGTGCCATAGTCTCTCAATGCTAAAACCACACAAAGATTAGTTCCAAACAATCATTTTCTCTCATGACATCAACTAACTACACAAAGTTTTGAAAGGTCTTTCAACATGAATTCTAGTTTCTAATGTGAAAATGTTTTTTTCCTTTCTTATGTTATGTTAATCCAAACCATATTCTAGATCAATTTTTGTTGCCTTGAAATTAAACTCGGTCATACAAAGTTTCATGATTCATATAATCTACTTGATTATGCTAAAATTCAAGCATTCATGCAATACAACAACAATAAGCACAAAGTCATTCCTCAATGGGGGCACCAATTTGAGGCGGTCCGGGGCGGGCAACAAGAAGAGCGGCCTCTAAACACCCTTCGAGGCTCCCGTGCTGCTCAATTGGGGCTGGGGCAAGCACAATCAAAGACAACAACCCACATCCAGAAACCAAACAAGAAAAGGGGAACCACCTAGTTGTAGATGCGAACTAGGACGCACGTGATATATCCTTGTACTCAAATGCACAAAGAGATGGGAATGCAAGATAGCCACACACACCAAACACAAACATTCACCACGCCAGAGAGAGGTAAAGAGCACAAATCAACTTGAGCAACTCAGTCTTAGCCTTAAAGACTAGATGCACACAAAGCTTGATGAGAAATAGAGAGACAACACAAAACTTGACCTTGTTGCCAATACACAAATTGTCTTAGGGTCACAGGAGCCCTCTCACGGAGCACCCTCTTACAATTGACCTTTTAGGCAAACAATTCAACAAGCCCTCAAACCACCAAGCATGAAATGGCACAACAAACGTCAAGGACAATATATCTTCAACCACCTGATGAGCCAACTTATCAAGTCAATTTGGAGAGAAGAGTCGTAGTTGCAGCATACAATTGCACCCAAAACTATGAATCTTATTTATGGACAAGAGTAGGCTACAAGTGTGATTGCAGAGTATAGTATCACTCCACTCCTCTAGATGGCATAACTAACTTCAAGCTTCTCCATGCACCTATGTGTAGTGATGAAATAGAGCACTCACAATGCACACACTCTACACAACTAGGCTTGAAGAGTGGTGTGTTATGTGTTGAGAATGGTGTGGTGTAGTGTGATCATGTGATGATTTACAAGGGAGAGAAGGGCTCTATTTATAGGTTTTAGAAGCCCCGATTAGGATTAGGCCTAATCAAGTTTATTTGAAGGAATAAAAGATTATGCATATTTTTATCTTTTTTTAATGAGGGTGGGTCTCTCTTGTCCTTTGAGTCACATGGATGTGGGCTCAAGGGAAGAGAATTATTGAGGATGAAAGGAGAGAGGATTGAGTGAATAATTTGGGAGTGCCTACTCTAGTAGAAGGTGCATTTTACAATAAGGTTAGTTGTTAGTAGTTAGTAATTATCACTAAAAAATGTTTACAAAATCATTCACCAAATGGTGACATATAGGATGAGAAAAGTTAGAGAAGGGATGATCTTGTAAAGCAAGGTTGAAGCTTGGAGAAGTTGACATTCACCTCTTTACAGCACCGATAGAAGAAGCGGTCAGCATGGCGAAGTAGCACGTGTCGATGAAGCTATGTTATCTTCAAACCTTGGAAAATTCATGATAAAATCCTTGATTTGCAGAGGTTATCCTTGGATTTTTGTTGATTTTTTGAAGTTCTTTACAAAGCTGAAGAGAGTATGGTAATATGGACATATATGTAGAGAGAAAGGGGGACACATAGGATGTATAAATGGAGGATGAAGGCTATGGAGGTGTGAGAGATGTGGCAATGGTGAAGGGGGTGAATTAGGACATGGGAGTTGCAGGTTTGGGAGTGGGAAGGAGAGGGAGGAGTGTGTGTGAAAGAGGAAAATGATAAAGTGGAAGAGGGAGTGTGGTTGCATAGCATGGGCAAACTGGGGTCCACCAATAAAATCATAGCTCACAGCTCGTAGCTCAAAAAAATATAAAAAAATTTGAGGTGAAAGTTCAGCTCACGAGCTACAACTTTTGTTTGTATCACCTTTTCAAATTCGGGGAGCATGTGATTTTTAAAAAGTCAGCAAAACCGAATGTTTTTTCCACTGCACAAAGTCCTTGTGAGGTCTTTCTTTGGATGATTCTTTTGAATACCTCCAAGAGTGAGCTCCCCATGGTGCATGCATGCATTCCACATATCCTTGACCTTATTTGGTAGATCTATAATTGAAGATATTGTTGAGATCATGATATAAATGAATAGTACAACTAAGAAAATCAAATATTGAGGGGTCTAAAAAATATGTACATGTCAAATATAAATAATATAGGTGGAAAAAATATAAAGGGGTCAATATAAATCTCTCTCATTATAAGTCTACCATAAAAAGATGAATATTTTTTGTGGTTTAATTGATGAGAGTAATAAAGAATAGATGTAGGAAGGAAAAAATCACAATAGTGAAAAAATATACACATAAATAGAACTAGTTTTTTTGGATTTTTGTTAGGATGGAGTTACACCAAAAATAAGAGAAGCTTGCATGAAATTATTTTTATATGGAATAAAGAGTATGCAAAATGGTAAGAAAAAATATGGTAATGTTGAGTCAATGTACATAGCATAAATAACACACCATAGGTAGAAATATTTAAATAAATACCAAAATAATTATGAAAAATCCTTTTATTTAGGCTCTATATACAATGAAATATTTACACACAAATGGGACATAATATACTTTTTTTAAATTTTTTTTGCTCAACTAGCCCATTGACTATCTAATTAAGGGTTTTTAAGAAGATATGGGAAAAGTCCCTAACTCACACACCCCTATGTACAGTGAAATGGTAGGGATAACCAAAATGTTTGAGTGATTTGATAGGGTGAGGTAGCTTACTATGGCAATTATGGAATGCCGAAAAACGGCCATCAGTAGATGACATTATAGTAGGACCAGTAGGCCCGGCACCAATAGTGTGGCTAGTAGAACTTGGTGTTTGTTTGGGTGCAACTGAGGAGGCAACACTACAATCCAAGTGCTTTGTTTTGAGTAGAAAAGGTAGCAATCCACATGTGCACGGGATTGTGACAAACAATAGAGTACCAAGTGGATTTCATCCTTGTTATCGAGATGGTAAGATAGTAAATAGATAGTACACATAGTAAGACCCCATATTAGCACTTGGTTAACCCTTCAATTGCTAGATTATCTACACTAGCTAGTGCACTTGCATATAGACCTCCTTGAAGCCAAATTTGACCTAAATTGACAAATTTTGACTAGCATGGATCTTAACGCCCTATTTGATAGGCTATTGTTGGTTCATTGGTGAGTTAGACCCATTGCATGTATACATACATGTTGACATCCAATAAAGGTATATCCAACTTCAATATATAGACCGTCATGCGCTTAGTTTCTAGATGCTTAGAGCCCAAGCACACTTGACATTATTAGATCACCTTCTTGATGCTTTTGGTGCATCATGTAGACACATGATGGAGGATAGTCAAAAGAGTCTCATGTTAGCCTTTCTTGAGGATCACACATACACCCTTGAGCTACCACAAACTTTATCTTTGCACCTGTTTGACAGTCAACACTTCTATGTTGATAAGGATTGGAGAATGTACATGTGAGAGATAGCCACATCTAGAGAGTACCCTTCTTACGACACAACTAGTGATATCCGACTAGGTTCCTTAGGAGGTATCTAGGAGCATTCATGCAGAGGCTACCTATACATTGTTGTGTGGATTATAATATTCCCCTTCTTGGAGTAGTGATGTTGAGCATATGTTAGATCCAATGATGGAATTCCCCTTACACAACCGATATTACTTAGGTCACCTTTAAGACTCACATCGCCCAAACCATCTAGGAGGTAGACCTTCACTGGCATCATAGGAGAGCCAAGGGCTGATATGGAGCACAAGAGCAAGAGGCATAATTGCATTGCTAGAGTTACCATGCATAGAGATAGCACCATCATATGCTTTGACTGCTACTACAACTAGGACACATGTTAGAGAGGCTCTAGAGACCACACCACAAAACATGAGCATGCTAGACAGAGAACTTGCTAGATCACATGCATTAGATACATTAACAAGTCATATACCACCACCCAGAGCCTATAAAGAAGTCATGCATTTGTTTCTTGACCTTGATGGACATGCTTACATTAGAAGCACGTTCTAAAATGACATTGAACCTTCAATACAATAGGTAGTCAGAGTTGATTGAAATTGCATTGGTTTGATTGAGCTCTATACTGATGAGCTCAAGGGCACATACATGTCCCTATCAATTTGCCGATAGAGCACATCCTGATGATTGTTTGGACACCATGATACATTGTAGGATAGCGTAGTTATGTAGACTAGAGCACATTGACTTATGTTGATGATTGTAGATGTAGATATTGATGAGAGTAGACCATAAGAAATTTTGAGCCAGGCATGTATGGTATATCTAGTTAGAGATCCTTGTGATAGGATCTATAGGGACACATATGGTATTATATATTTCTTGATGATTGGATTGTCCTATTCTCCCTGGAATGGCTAGAATCCTATGGTGATGACCACATAGAGTCCATAGAAACATGTTAGAATGATTTTCCCTACTAGGTCACCTCCCAAATCTCAATCACATAGATAGATTTTTCCTTAGAGCACACTTGATTACTTGAGATCCAAAGGGATTGAGATAAAGGAAATGAATGCTCAGATTGATGAAAGGATATATTAGAAAGCACTACCGTAGAGCCATGTTGCACTTTCTTGAGGCAAAATAACTTCTATATGTTGAATTTTGCACTATCACTTTTGCTTGCATGTGCATGTAAAAAAATACACTGCGAATTCAAGAACTTTTGTGTTGAGACTTTCTCTTATGCACATGTGGTTTCTTCACACTCTTGTGATCTATTAATTTTTAAGCATAAGAATGCTTTCTTGTTTTCATGAGACATGTGTGTGTATGCTCTTCTCTTACGGAGAATTTTAACAAAGCTACATGCTCAGGTATCACATGCTCACAATTGGCTTACATTGGTGCTATAAGCAGGTTAAAGCACTACTATGGGGGCCTTCATGTGTAAGCTAAAGGGCTAAAGCAGGTATGAAGGTCTTGGGTAGTCAAGTGATAACTGAAATGTACGCTTGATGTGGTTTTCTAGGACAAAAAGGCTCCAAAAAGGGAAAATTAATTTGGTGGGTCAAGGTATCTGAAGTTCTAGAATTGTGCCTTGGGATGTGGTGTTCAAGGTGCTCTACAAGCGGGCCCAGACAGCTCCTCATACGGAGCTCTAGAGTGAAAGTTATGGCAATCCAAGTTTGGAAGGCTTTGCAAATTTCCAATGGAAAGGTCAAGTGCAAATAGGTGGTCAAAGATAATCTTAGGGGATAGGACTAAAGTGCTCAATTTTTGGTGCATTCCAGTCTTTCTAGATCATCAATTTGAGCTCATATTGGCAAGTTATGGCTAGTTAAAGTTTGGAAGTTTGTTGATTACCCAAGTACCATGCAATCTCGAGTTTTCTTAGTCTTGCCAAGGTTCTAAAGGGTAGTATGTGACGTTCAAAGTCAGCAAAAAGTGATGGCTTGTCAAACAGAGTCACGGATGGAAAGATACACTCGATTAAAGTTTGGAGCCAGTGCGGAGAGAGTGGTGTCAGATGATTTTTGGACCAACTCGGAGCTTGACGTTTGAGGCTGCAACAGAGTCAAAATGTGTGTGTGTGGGGGGGTGGGGGGATTTGGGGTTTTGGATCAACAATGTGGACTCTTGCTAGGGATTTGTAGGATAATCATGTGACCTGTGAGCACAAGGGTATGACAATTTAAATGTGGCAACTACACAGGGTTTTTTTTCTTGATTTCAATGAGTTTTTTAGGAACCCAAGGGGGAACTCTATTGTAGTGATTCCACATGGCATCATCTAATCCCATAGGCATGGCAAGGGGTGGAGGTTAGAGGATATAAAGCCCATAACAGCCCCATCAACTGGCATCACAAGTGGGAGAGAGCTTGGGGAGCACTAGTGATGGCATATCCATGGTCCACCTCATGACAAGGACACTGTTGATGGTCAAAGGTGGTGTGCATGGCAGCAACAGGCTTTGTTGGGTGTGTACGGGTGGCATTTGTTGGATGTAGTAGTGTGGCTAGTGTGGCCAGTGGCAATTCTAGAGAGCCCGCAAAGGGTGGGTCTCACGTGGGGTCCCCTAAGGGGGGGCCCTTTTAAGTTGGAAGCAAAGGGAGAACTAGTGCTGATGCGAGTGCCCCCCCTCCCTAAAGTCATGAGAATGTGTGTGTGTGTGTGTGTGTGTGTGTGTGTGTGTGTGTGTGTGTGAGAGAGAGAGAGAGAGAGAGAGAGAGAGAGAGAGAGAGAGAGAGAGAGAGAGAGAGAGAGAGAGAGAGAGAGAGAGAGAGAGAGAGAGAGGTGGAGTTAACCAAGAGGTGCCAAGAACTTCAGAAAACTCGCCAAATCCGGCATCCAAAAGGGCCAATGAGAGAACATTTACTGAAATGGTCGGGAGCCCCTATAAAACAAACGTTTGTAATCAAATGGTGGGCCTTTTTTTAGTTTGGAGTCCGGGTTTGTCTGTGAAACTTTGAGGAGGTGTTTTTTTGCTAAGCCGGCCATAGAGAGGCACTCGTGTTGATGTAAAGAGCTTTTTAATCAAGTTCAAGAAGTGCATTGCCCCATCTTGTGTGCCAATTCTCCCCTTCCCTCATTTTCTTTCTCCTGCTCTCACCTTATGCCCATGGTGTTGACAGTGTGGAGGTGTGTGCCCCCTTCAATCCGCAAATTCCTTTTCTTGGAGAGAGTGAGATAGAGTGTTGGTGTGTGTTTTGAAAGGGTTGAGATGGACAACATTGGTGTGTGAGTGCAGTGCGGTGATCTTGGTGAGCATGTGTGTTTATTTGTGTGCAAACAATGGTTTTCTAGTGTTAATTGATTACTTTAAAAGTGTTTCTAAGAGGATAGGGGGTCTTTGAATGCCTTGAGCTATAGAGAGCCCTTGTGTTGTGTGCCAGGTGTTAAGTATGGAGCCTGATTTACCCTTGTAATTTTCTGTGGTAAAAGCGCACATTTGTAAGGCCCCCATTATGAGGAGAAGCCATCGTGCGTGAAGGAAAATCACTCACCGGAAACCAAAATTTTCACGGACAAGAATCAGGGGCAACTTTAGAGGCCTCGGGGACGGAGGCCCTCGAGACTTTTTTTCGCCGGAATATTATGGCCGGACGGCGGCCGGAAAGTGGCCGGTTGGCCGGTGGCCGGTAGTCAATGACCGATGGCCGGTGGTCGGAAGTCAATGGCCGGTGGCCGGTGGCCGAATAAAAAAGCGGACTTGTCTTCTCAAGGGCGGCCACACATGGGCGGATTGGAGGGTCCGATTTGGACTTATTCGCACAAGGGCAGCTACACATGGCTGTCTCTCATAAGAGAGGGCAGCCCTTTTGGCCTATAAAAGGAGGCCATTTCTACACAAATTTCATAGTGTGAAGTTGATGCAACAAGGTGAGTGTGAGGTGGTGAGAGTGAAGCAAGGCGGGAGCTCCATTAAGGGTATAATCCCTTTGTAAACTACTTCTTGTTTTGAAGTACTAAAGCCATTGAGTGGTTGCTTTCCCGTGGACGTAGCCCACATTGGGTGAACCACGTATATCGTGTGTACTCTCTCTCTCTCTCTCTACTCTATAATCTCGTGTATATAAATCTGTCTCACTCCATTAAGTAATCTACTCAATTATCTATTTAGCTACGTCTTATTTCCTAACAACTGGTATCAGAGCAAGGTTTGCTCGTAGCTAAATTATCTCAAGGAAAGGATTCCTTGAATTGAGTGGGAGTTATGGCGGAGGAAGGGAAGCTCAAGATTGAGAAGTTCAACGGCAAAAACTACCAACATTGGAAGATATAGATTGAAGACTATCTCTACCAGAAGGACCTCTATTTGCCACTAGGCAGTCTTGCGAAGAACCCGCAACAATGGCAGATGAAGCATGGATTGTCCTTGATCGAAAGGCACTGGGAACAATCCAGTTAAGCTTGGCGTCAACGGTGGCCTTCAATGTTTCGGAGATGAAGACCACGGAGGACTTGATGAAGTCACTTGACGACTTCTACGAGAAACCATCGGCATCCAATAA
This sequence comes from Adiantum capillus-veneris, assembly GCF_014529385.1. Taxonomy (NCBI): domain Eukaryota; kingdom Viridiplantae; phylum Streptophyta; class Polypodiopsida; order Polypodiales; family Pteridaceae; genus Adiantum; species Adiantum capillus-veneris. The sequence goes on along the minus strand of NC_140942.1, from coordinate 113,590,290 downwards.
GGTATTTCTTATGAAGCGCTTGTTCAATCTAAAGATGGCATAGAATGGTTCAGTTGCAGAACACCTAAATGACTTTAACACAAACATAAGTCAACTTTGATCAGTGAAAATCAATTTCGATGACGAAGTGCGAGCTCTCCTTATACTATCATCTCTACCGGATAGTTGGGATAGCCTTGTGATGGCTGTAAGTAATTCTATCTCTGGCACAAATACTCTAAGTTTGATGATGTTGTGGGTGTTCTCCTAAGTGAGGAAATGCGAAGGAGAAGCACAGGAGAATCATCAAGTGCTGCACTATCAGTGGAAACAAGAGGAAGGCTTAAGGAGAGGTTCAAAAACCAAAAGGGTCGTGATCGCTCAAGGCGGAGCAAGTCATGCACAAAGTCAGTTCTTGAATGTTGGAACTGCGGCAAGAAGGGCCACGTCAAGAAGGATTGCTGGTCCAAGAAGAAGAAGGAGACAGAGTTTCAAGACAACAAGCCAACATCGGAGGCCAACGTGGCAGGTAAAGTAGAGCAATATGCTCTAATTCTCTCATTAGACAATGTGTCTAATTCCTGGATAGTAGATTCCGGGGCTTCATTCCATGCGACACCACACAAGCAACATTTCCAAGACTACACCAAAGGTAATTTTGGGTATGTATACTTGGGAGATGATGAAGCTTGTGAGATTTTCGGCAAAGGTACAGTTTCTATCAAAACTGCTAACGGAAATGAATGGAAGCTTAAAGATGTTAGGCATGTTCCTTCTCTTCGCAAAAATTTGATCTCTACAGGACAATTGGACGATGAAGGTCACAACATTGCATTCGGAAACAAACGGTGGAAGATCTCAAAGGGATCTTTGGTGGTTGCCAAGGGTGAAAAAGTCGGTACACTTTACTTGTGTACTGTTAGCACGCAACCTTCAGCTTGTGCAGCAACTACAGAAGTTGACAGTGCGGTGTGGCACTACCAACTTGGGCATATGAGTGCCAAAGGAATGCAAATCCTTCAAACAAAGAAGCTTCTACCAGGTTTGAAAGAAGTGGACTTAGAGTTCTGTGAAGATTGTGTTTATGGTAAACAAAAGAGGGTAAAATTTCAAAAATCAGGAAATGAAAGAAAAAATAAAAAACTTGAGTTGGTTCATTATGATGTTTGGGGTCCTTCAAGTACACCATCACTTGGTGGCTCATTGTACTATGTAACATTCATAGAGGATGCGACTAGAAAAACATGGGTTTATGTCATGAAGAATAAATTCGATGTATTTTCCATATTTCAAAGGTGGAAAGCCTTTGTGGAGAATGAAACAGGTACCAAGGTTAAATGCCTCAGATCCGACAATGGAGGCGAATATTGCAGCCAAGCTTTTGAAAGCTTTTGTGCTAGCAATGGCATTCGGAGGCAAAGGACACCTCAACAAAATGGGATTTCGGAAAGGATGAACAGGACAATCATGGAACGAGCACGAAGCATGCAGCTACATGCAAGCCTACCGCTTGAGCTTTGGGCGGAAGCTGTAAGTACATCTGTGTACTTAATGAATCGGTCACCCTCAACGGCATTGGATGGGGGAGTTCCAGAAGAGGCATGGACAGGTAAACCGGTGAATTATGCATTTCTCAAAGTGTTTGGGTGTGAGGCTTTCATGCACATAGATAGAAGCCTAAGATCAAAGTTAGATGCAAAGTCCAAAAAGTGTTTCTTCATTGGCTATGGAGAAGGAGACTTTGGGTATCGCCTATGGAATCCTGAAGATGGTAAAATCTTAAGGAGTAGAGATGTAATTTTTAACGAACAAAATGTGTACAAAGATTACTTGGAAAGAAAACAAACAAAAGAAACAGGTTATGAGTACATGGAGCTTGAGGACGGTGAAGACTCAAGGACTGCAAACGGTGACAATGTGCAACAATGTCAACCAAATGAGGAGCCTCAACCTATTCCCCGAAGATCTACAAGAGCAAGTAGACCTCCAGAAAGGTTTGTTCCTTCCTTCAACCATCTCTTGATCTTAGATTCCGGAGAGTCGGAATCATATGAAGAAGCTATGCAACATGAATCCAAAGAAGAATGGACGAAGAGCATGCAAGTGGAGATGGACTCACTACATCGCAACCAAACATGGGAGTTGATTGAGTTGCCTAAAGGTAAGTGGGCACTTCAAAACAAATGGGTGTACAAGCTAAAGGAAGAAGAAGGTGGGAAGAAAAGGTACAAGTCTAGGCTTGTGATTAAAGGTTTTTCTCAAAAGAAAGGTATTGACTTCAATGAAATATTTTCTCCTGTTGTAAAAATGAACTCAATTAGGCTTGTCTTAAGCCTTGTGGATGCTCATGATCTAAATCTCGAGAAAATGGATGTAAATACGTCATTCCCTCATGGTGACTTAGAGGAGGAAATCTACATGCTTCAACCAAAGAGGTATGAAGTAAAAGGTAAGGAGAAAATGGTTTGCAGATTAAAGAAGAGCTTGTATGGTTGAAAGCAAGCATCAAGACAATGGTACTTGAAGTTTGATCGATGGATGTTGGATCATGGATTCACAAGATGCAACTCGGATCACTGCGTCTACACGGAGAATTTGGGAGATGGGAAATTCATCATCCTAATGTTGTATGTTGATGACATGTTGATTGCAAGTGCTAACATGCAGGACATCAAAGACCTAAAAGAGGAGTTGTCCAAATCTTTTTCAATGAAAGATTTAGGTGCTGCAAAGAGGATACTTGGTATGAAAATATCAAGGGACAGGATGAAGAAGACAATAAAGCTATCTCAAGAAGATTACATCAAGAAGGTACTAGAAAGGTTTGCAATGCAAAATGCAAAACCAGTTTCTACACCTTTGGCTGGTCATTTTAAACTAATGAAGGATATGTGTCCAAAGACACAAGAGGAGATAGCCTATATGTCTAAAGTTCCATATGCTGCAGCGGTAGGTTCTCTAATGTATGCTATGGTCTGGACAAGGCCAGACATTGCACATGCAGTGGGAGTTGTGAGTAGGTTCATGGACAACCCAGGTAAAGAGCATTGGCAAGCTGTGAAGTGGATACTTAGGTATCTAAAAGGGACAAGAATGCTTTGTATTTTGGAGGAACTGATATTTTTCTAGAAGGGTATGCTGATGCAGATATGGCAGGTGACAAAGATACTCGAAGAAGCACTACTGGCTATGTGTTCACGGTTGGAGGCACAGCAGTAAGCTGGGCTTCAAAGCTGCAGAAAGTGGTTTCACTTTCTACCACGGAAGCAGAGTATGTAGCAATGACGGAGGCAAGCAAAGAAATTATGTGGCTTCACAGATTCTTAGAAGAGCTTGGATTCAAACAAGACAATTGTGCCTTGTACAGTGATAGCCAAAGCGCTATCCATCTTGCGAAGAACTCAGCCTTTCATTCAAGGACAAAGCACATTGAGGTGAGATATCACTTCATACGCACTCTTTTGGAAGAGGGACAACTAAAGCTAGGAAAGGTGCATACAAGTGAAAATCCTACAGACATGTTTACAAAGGTGGTCAACAAGGAGAAGTTGAGCTTTTGCTCATCTTCAATCGGCATTCAAGGATAAGAAGCCAGAATGGAAAGCAGTCACAGGTTTGGTTTGGAGATTAGTCTCCAAGTGGGAGATTGTTAAGTATGGAGCCTGATTTACCCTTGTAATTTTCTGTGGTAAAAGCGCACATTTGTAAGGCTCCCATTATGAGGAGAAGCCATCGTGCGTGAAGGAAAATCACTCACCAAAAACCAAAATTTTCACGGACAAGAATCAGGGGCAACTTTAAAGGCCTCGGGGGTGGAGGCCCCCGAGACTTATTTTCGCCGGAATATTATGGCCGGACGGCGGCCAGAAAGTGGTCGGTTGGCCGGTGGCCGGAAGTCAATGGCCGGTGGCCGGTGGCCGAATTCAAAAGCGGACTTGTCTTCTCAAGGGCGGCCACACATGGGCGGATTGGAGGGTCCGATTTGGCCTTATTCGCACAAGGGCGGCTACACATGGCTGTCTCTCATAAGAGAGGGCAGCCCTTTTGGCCTATAAAAGGAGGCCATTTCTACACACATTTCATAGTGTGAAGTTGATGCAACAAGGTGAGTGTGAGGTGGTGAGAGTGAAGCAAGGCGGGAGCTCCATTAAGGGTATAATCCCTTTGTAAACTACTTCTTGTTTTGAAGTACTAAAGCCATTGAGTGGCTGCTTTCCCGTGGACGTAGCCCACATTGGGTGAACCACGTATATCGTGTGTACTCTCTCTCTCTCTCTACTCTATAATCTCGTGTATATAAATCTGTCTCTCTCCATTAAGTAATCTAATCAATTATCTATTTAGCTACGTCTTAATTCCTAACACCAGGTGTGTTCCCCCTTTCCCCCTCTCCATCTTGTGGTGCCCCCGTTGAGGAGCGCAGTGATTGCTCCTATTTTGACAAAGAAGCACAGGTTTTTGCATCGGGAGGCAAAGCTACACAAATCTATGGACCTATTTTCACAAGTGAAGAGAACCTAGATAAGTGGATTTGCAGATTTTGAGTTGTATATATTGTCACTACATATGCCAAATTAGGATAGCAAGATGCAAATATTTTCATTGGGTGATGCATGGTAAAGTGAAGGTGTGGTATGAAGCATTGGAGGGTGAGTTGAGGCATGCTTGGCCGGTTCTATAGGCATTATTTTTGCATGATTTCCACAAGGATGCATCTCTTGTCAAGATGGATGTGATTTCAATATGTTTTTAGATCGCTTTGAAACATGTTGGGCAGGATTAACGGTTGACTACTTCAAATTGGACAACGTGATCAAATATCGGGAAGATTAAAAAGAAGATTGAGCAACGTGTGTCGGGTTACTAGATGGTGGTTCCTCCCCAACCACAAATCCCTGTTCATGTTGTTCAAGTGGAGAATCATGGGAATCAAGGCATAGTAGTCGTTCCACAAAATTGGGTGTGAACAATTCAAGATTTGTCTGACTAGATGTAGGAATTGGAGATAAGCATGATGGATATGGGACAACTAAAAGAAGCGAGAGGCAAGGCAAGTCCATTGCCTAGTAGGTGTTACAATTGTGGAGAAGAGGGTCATTATGCATCAAATTTCCCACATCCTCCTAGAGAGAGAGGAGGTATGTACCCGATGTTTGGTAGAGGAAGGTGAAAAGAATAGTTTAATGGTGAAAGAGAGCAGGAAATCATGAACCCTATGTTGCCAACTCCGTCTGACAATGGTGAAGTCCCTGGAATCAACGTCATTGGAGTGGACAAGCAGGATGTTGAGGTTATAGCTAACAAAATGGCAAGAGGTAAAAGGGAAACAAAGACTAAGTAGGAGATTAGAGCTCACAAAGGCAAGGAGAAAGTATATGAAGGTAAAGAGTAGCCAGAGACTAGCAAGAGGATAAGGTGCCACAAGATCAAATAGACATACTTTCAGCTAGGATGAGGTTACCCCAAGTATGACCTAGTGAGTGATGTTCAAAGTCAAAAAGCTAACATCACTTTTGGGTAGATGTTGGCATTGAAACCCGAGCTAAGAAGGAAGTAGTCCACGAGTGCTAGAATAAGGCCACCAGGAGCTAAAGGCAATGTGCATGCGGTACAAAATATGGCCTTGAGGATGGGGAGTACATTCGTCCTTCCTCTTATGGATGTTTTCATTGAGAAGAGGATGCACGTGTAGGCTTATATAGATAGTGCAGTGCAAGTATGCATCATGACGGAAGTAGCTAGGAGGGAGACATGTGTTAAGGCAGTACCCAAGTGAAATGTGTGCACGAGAATGTCCAACCATGCTAAAGCAAGGTGTCTAGACATGGGTCATGATGTGAGAGTGAAGGTCATGGGCATAGAGTGCCTAATAGCCTCTTTTGTAATGAAAGCAAGTGACAACACTTACCCTATTATCTTGGGGAGGGAGTGGATTTAATTAATTAGGGCCAAACATGATTGGGAGAGTAGGGTGTTCACCTTGCCTGATAAAGAGAAAGGAAAACATATAGTGTTGGACCTGAAGACAAAGGAGATCCATTTCCATCCTGCGGTGGCAACAGATGAAGATGATACAAAGACGAGCTATGAATACAAGACCACAATGTAATATGATGAAGGACACATGAATACCTAGGAGGATAAGAGCGATGACAACATGTTGACGATTGATTGGGTGATTTTTTTGGTGTCACCATAGAGGGATCTCATACAGAGGAGGTGCAACCCCATGTCCATGGAATAAGTGTGGAGGAATTTGCCAACATGTTGAGTGAGGATCTTAACAAGAAAGAGAAGGAGAGCTATGTCCAATTGTGTGCTTCCTATCCTAATCTATTTGTGATAGAGTAGAGGGATCTATGAGGGGTGAAGGGTGTGGAGTACAAGATTTTACTCAAAGAGGGGTTCAAGCCAAAAGTGCAAAAGCTAAGGAGACTAGGGGAGATTCAAAAGGAAGCCCTGTGGTAGGAGATAAGCAAGTTATTGGATGGAGACATCATGTATCCCATGAAAGATTCAGAGTGGGTCTTGCCGATTGTCATCACTCCAAAGAAGAATGGGAAAGGGAGGGTGTGTGTTGACTACAAGCCATTGAATGTGGCTACCAAGTGGAATCACTATCCTTTGCCATTCAGAGACAAGATCTTAAACCAGGTACCAGGACATGAGAGGTATATGATTATGGATGGCTTATTGGAGAATTTCAAATAGGTATCATGCTTGAGGATCATCTGAAGACTACCTTTATCTCTCAATGGGGATGTTTTTCCTATCGCACGATGCCATTTGGGTTGGTGAATGTGTATGATACCTTTCAAGACAGGATGGACATGGTATTTAGGCCATACTTGGACAGGTTCATCCGAGTGTTTACATATGACATTGGCTATTGTAGTTTTAGGTCAGAGCATCTATCAAAGCTAAAACTTTGTTTTCAAAGGCTTGACAAAAAAGTTGTTCGGTTAAAACCTAAGAAGTGCAAGCTGACACAAACTCAAGCTCATTTGTTAGGTCATGTGGTGTCACAAAATGGAATAGAAGTTGATCTAGAGAAGGTTAAGGCTCAACTCTTGATAGAGCCTCCATCAAGTGCTCAAAATTTGGCCTTATTTATTGGTGCATAAGCTAAAATATTTTTCATAGTTCTTTTGGATGCTATCATAGTATGTGTATTCTCTTCAAAAGAAGGCTTAATAGATACATGGCTTTCAGTGGCATGAAGAAGCATAAGAAGCTTTTAACAGGGTGAAGGAGATTTTGTGTAAGTTGCCGACAATCAACCCTCCCAACCAAGAGGACAATTTCTACATTGACATGACAGTAGGTACCGTGGCTATTGGGGTGGTGTTGCTACAGAAGTTAGGGAGAATCTACAAGCCTATCTAATTTGAGATCAGGGTGATAACTACTGGGGAGAAAACCTACACCAAAGCATAGAAGTGGGTGATGGCTTTAGTTTTTGCACACAAGAAGTTCAAATTGTGTATCTCATTGTGCATAAGTTTCATGTGTTGACGTCGAACAATCTATTGCCTAAAGTGGTGTTGCATTTAAAGCCAGGGAAGCAAATTATGGAGTGGGTGCTAAAGCTACAAGAGTTCAATATCAACCATATGAGTTGGCCTCACTTAGCCAATATTTTGGTCAATACGGGTGTTGATTTGCCAGTTTATCAATGTGTGGTGCAAGATGAAGCAAGGGAGGAACCAAAATTAGAAGGGGATTTTACTATGGTGCATATAGGAGGGTGATCCAAAAAAGCAAGAGGTGGTGTGGTGATACAGGGCCTGCATGGAAACATCTATCTAAGCTACAGAGGAGGAGGGTTGTGCAGAAGGCCCGCAAGTTCACATTGGTAGGCAAAGATCTCATGACTTATGGTGGAGATAGAGTGCTACAAAGACGATATTGGCTTGGTGTTGGAGCAGTTTCATGAAGAGAGCAAACATCAAGGTAAAGACCAAGTGCTATTTTGAGTCCTTAGAGAAAGTTTTTGGTGTCCATCAGTAGTATGAGATGTGCATTATTGATGCAACAAACATCAGAATAAAGACCAAGTGCTATTTTGAGTCCTTAGAGAAAGTTTTTGTGGCCATCCGTAGTACGAGATGTGAATTATTGATGCAAGACCTACCATGAGTGCTAGATCATGGGTGAAAGATGACTCATAGTTGAGCCAGAGGGAGCTACATAGTTCAAAGTGATTTTGATAAGAGGGGTTTGGATGCATTGCTCAACTCCCTAAGTTGATGAGCGGTAATTAAGAAATACATTGTGGTAGCCATTGACTACCTCACTAGGTGGGTTAAGTCGAAGGCAGATAAGGAGTTAAGTGCACATGTTGTAGCTCAATTCGTCTTTGATTGCATCTATTACCATTTTGGAGTGCCTTGGGTGCTCATTTGTGATAGAGGTAAGGGGCTTAGAAAAAAGTTGATGCGTGCGCTAGTAGAGACTTTGTGAAGGATTGGGGGGCTGGCCTCTACAACACCTCAAACCAATACCAAGAAAATAGGATGAAGAGTATAGCTCTCTCAAGATAATATGGGCTGATCTTCTCTCACGAATTTTGACAGCCTCACTCACACGCAACCGCGACTAGCTTCGACTAGCTTCCCACTACACCACTACAACTCCCACTATACTTGGATGCACCAAAGGAAGCAAGGGAGCCAAGAAAACCAAAGTAAAAAATTAAATAAAAACAATGGAAATATCTGCACTTTTCCTCATAAAACCAAGAGCTTCACTTCTTTTCAAACGCCCTTCCATGTGCTAGTAGAGACTCCATAGGCGCTCCCATACATACACATAGCTTGACCAAAACCCATCCAAATCAAGCTCACTTTGAAAACCCACAAAGTTCAGAAAAAAAACTCAAAAAAAGTGATGGAAAACTTGTGGAAAACCTTGCCCTTTTGCGTATGTACAAGCAAGGAATTGCAGCGCATAGTCTACCCTCGACTAGCTGCACCAAAGGGAACCACAAACAACATGGCTGCCATACTTCAAACCAAGATGAAGAGAGGTCAATATGCAGAGCTAAGCACCCAATTTCATCAGCTTATTGAGGAGAGACACACTCTCAACTCACCACACCAGGCTCTCGCAAGGCAAGAGGGGCACCTCTACACCAAAACCCCCACCCTTCACCGCGGGTTGCAACAACACATAGTTTCTTCTTCACAGCTGAATATCCCCCTTCACTCATGACCCCAAGCTGATAAAAGTTCAGTTTTTATTCATATTTTTAAGTCACTAACTCACACTCTGAAGTCTTGACACTTCTATGTACAAAAACAGCAAAACTATGTACCCCGCACAACTGGCCCGCATGCTTAGAGACAGCTGGCACACACCGCCTTTGTACACTTTGTACAAGCATGCTTTATTTACACCGAAGGACCCCAAAAGAATTAAAAAACATATGTCAAAGACTTTGGTGTGGTCCGCACCATTTCGCCAAAACACGTCACATATTGCCCCCCCAACAAGCATGGAGCACTTTCAAGTGTTCCATATGCATTTCTTGCTTCATCACATGATTCTGGTCACATAAGGCCTGATTTGGATCCCATTGACTCTTGCCTTATGCATCTTTCCATCCAAGTCCTTGAGATGATAGCTTCCATTATCATACACCTTATGCACCACAAAAGGACATTCCCACTTTGCCTTAAACTTTGTTTGAAAGGTATTGTCCAAAGCACTATTATACCTCACAACCAACATGCCTTCACATGGCCCTTTTGCCTTTATCTTTTCATTGAATACATCAGCCCTTCTTCTTCCCAAGTCTTCATAGTATCTAATGGCACTTTCTCTATCCAACAAGAGGCTATGCATAGATGCCAGTCTCTCTTTTACATGCTCTTCCTCAACCAAACTATGCTTCAAAATGAACTCCAATGAAGGAAGCATCACATTAATCGGCATAATACACTCTTCTCCATATACCAAATGAAATGGAGTGAAGCCCGTGGATGATTTTTGAGTCACTCTACATGCCCACAATGCCCTCTCCAAATAAATATCCCAATCTTTTGGATGCTCTTCCACAAGCTTGAACAATATCTTCTGTAAAACTCCATTGAATGCCTCCACCAACCCATTGCATTGTGGATGATAAGGTGTAGCATACCTATGTTTGATCTCCAATTTCTCCACCAATTCAGTGATAAGATCATTCCTAAACTCTTTCCCTTGATCACTTACAAGCTCCAACGGCACTCCAAATCTACAACATATGCAATCAAAGATAAAGCTGCATACATCTTTGCTTGTAGCCCCTCTACTAGCCTTTGCTTCTGGCCATCTTGTCATATAATCCACTGCACTAAGTATGTAGTGCTTCCCATTTCTAGTGCCTGGAAGAGGACCAATTACATCCACACCCCACTTCTCAAAAGGTCCATAGCTTACAATGTGTCTCAAAGGCTCGGGCATCAGCTTTGTCTTTTGATATATTTGGCACTCGTGACAGCTTCCTCACTTTGAAAAACCAGCCCTTCATGCCTTCTTGATTTACCTTCCAGGTACCTTGAACTTGCCGCACAATCAACATAGAATCACCTTTGATTAAAAGCCTCCTTACATGTCTTTTGACACATTCTTCCAAGCCCAAACAGAGGCTTGCATACTCAGCCTCATTATTACTCTTCACATCCACTTCTTGGCTTCCAAACCAGCACTCAATGCCATTTTTATCCACAAATACATAACCAATAGTGCCCTTATTAATGCTTCGTTTGAAAGCCCCTTCAAAGTATAAGGTACCCTCTACATCCTGAAGCTCCGCATGCATAGTTGGGCTTGGTGCTATCTTCTTTTCCAAATCTTTCTTCAACTCACTCCTTGCATGAATCTCTTTAAAAGTGAGCATATCCGCCATATTTTCTCTCACACTATCCTCCTTAGTAAAGCTCATGTCAAAATGTTGCAAGCTAAGTATCCACTTTTGCAATTTGGGACTATCCCCAGGATACCTTAGTGCATGAGGCAATAAACTACATGATGTTAACACCACAAAAGGCTTACAAATAAGATAAGATTTCAGCCTTTTTGTTGCATATACTAATGCCCAAACCAATTGCTCGATCTCATGCCAAGATTTTTGTGCATCATTCTTCACTTTGCTTATGTAGTAAACCGGCCTCAGATAAGATTGCTTTTTTCCTTTTTGCATCAATACTGCACCAATAGCATGCTCACCCACACTCAAGCTCAAGTTAAACATTTCATCCCAACAAGGAGGCATCATCAAAGGTAATGTAGATAGCTTTTCCTTGACGTCCTCAAAAGCTGTTTGCTCATGCTTAGTCCAAAGAAAAGGGTCTTTTTGTGTTGCTTCTTGCAAAGGGTGCACATATTCAGCAAGCATACAAAAAGACCTTGACAAGTACCTTAAATTTTGTACAAAACTTATCAATTCCTTTGTACTTTTAGGACTCTCCATCATAAGCAAACATTCCACTTTTGCAGGATCTGGAGCTATCCCATTCTCACTTACCTCATGGCCAAGAAGTATCACTCTAGCTCTTGCAATTTTACATTTCAAAGGATTGAGTTGACCCCCATCATCATCAATCCTTTTAAACACCATATCAAGATTTTTCACATGAAGCATTCTATCACTGTAAACACAAAAATCATCCATAAAGACTTTTACAAAGCTTCCAAGGTAAGGCCCCAAGACTTTGTCCATCCAACTTGGGAAGCTCGCATAAGAATTCATCAAGCCAAAGGGCATCACCCTATAGCAAAACACTCCCCATGGGGTCAAAAAGCTGGTCTTCTTTTGATCTTCATATGCAATCCCAATTTGAAAATACCCACTAAACCCATCACATACCGAATATCTCTCATGACCTGCAACAGTGTCCAAAATCTCATCCTGAAAGGGAAGGGGATAGTGATGCCGCTTTGTTGCCGCATTCAATGGATTATAGTCCACACATATTCTCCATTTATTTCCCTTTTTTGGAACTATAACCACAGGGGAAACCCATTCTGCATCATCCACAAGGTAGATAAAACCAGCTTGCAAAAGCTTACTCACCTCTATCTCCAATACCTTTCGTTGAATGGTGCCCAATCTCCTTAGCTTTTGAGCAACAGGCTTTGCACCTTCTTTAAGCTTTATTTCATGAACAACACTCTTTGTTCCCCTCATTTGAGCATAATATTTGTCAAACAACTTGGGATACTTATCAAACAATGCATCATATGCTTCTCTCTCACAACTAGTCAGGTCACCTGCAAGCATATCCATTAATTCAACTTTTGGTACATTCGGCTCATGATCAGCCCCATGGTCATTTTCTAATCTCATAGCATCCCCTTTATCACAATTTTCATCATATACATGTATCCCACAAAGATCTACATCAAGATCAAGAAGACTTTGATCATAAACCTCATCGTCAGTACATGTAGAGGATGCACTAGAAGAACTGTCACACATGTCATAAGTGGATGGTGATAAATCTTGATGCATAGCTGGTTCATCATCAATTTCCAGCACCTTACATGTTTTCATATCATATCTAATCCTCTTCTCTTTAGGCATGTCCACAAAGAGGTCAATATATCCCCTGTACCAGTCCTGCCGTGACCTCATAGCAATCAACCAAGGTCTACCCAATATAACTGGATATGCCCCAATCTTTGCAGGCATCACATGAATGTCCATGACAGCCCTTTGAACCAAAACATTAAGCTCCAAGTCATGAATAACTCCCAAGCATTTCACTCTACTACTATTTGCCATCTTCACACTGAACAAGGATTTGCCTGTGAGCTGCAATCCCAATTGCTGCATTGTTTCCTCTGTCATAACGCACACTTGGGCTCCACCATCCATGTACGCCTTATTCACCCTCCTTCCATGTATCCAAGCATCAACCACATGCAAAACATCAGTAACTTTATGAAGCTGCACTACATGTGCATCGCGTGTCTTTACCTTCACCCTTCTAACATTAGCTAGTTTATGCTAGTGCCTTCTCATACTTGAGCTCAAATGCAAGAGTTGCCCATATGATATGTCGTCCCTCTTGTTCTTCAAGTCTTCTAAGAGATTTTATGCTGATTGACCCTTCCCAAGCTGAAAATCATCCATGCCTATCTTCCTTCTTCTTGCCCTTACCTTTGCATGCTTACTACTTTCAGCCTCTTTCATAGGTGCCTTGCCTTTATCTACATCTCTCCTTGGCTTTGTCCTTGCTCTTTCCTCTTTGAAAAGGCCTTCACTCCCTGATTTTTGTGCCCTTGTTCTCTTATTTGCAAAGACATCAACCTCATCATCTTCATCTCCCTCCTCAACTGCCTCCAAAATTCCTACGTTAAATTGTGGAGGTGCTTGAGCTTGATTTTGTCCCTGTTGTTGTGCAAGTCCTTGACCTTGGAGAGGTTGCACATTTCCATTTACATTGCCTTCATTATCTATTTGTTTTTGTATAATTTGTATGATAGGATATATACCTCCTGGCTCTCTCCTTGGTTGATTGCAATTGGGCGATATATGCCCTCTCTCCCCACAATTGTAACACATCACATTATCACCTCTATTCCTTTGAGGCCATTCTCCTTGAGGTCTTCTTACTTGTTGTTGGATAGCTTGCATGGCAAGGTTGAGGTTTCCTATTTGCTCTATCAATCTTTGAATGTCTTGGTGAAAGGATTCCTGTCCTCTATTGTCCACTCTTGTAGCTTCTACATGGATTTCCCTTTCAACATGCATATCCAAAGGCAAAGGCTCGACCACATTATTCATTGATACATAACCATCCCTTTGATGTACATTGCTTCTCTTTCCCTATTTGCCATTTCATGCCTTCTCACCTTCTTTCTCCATTGCTCTCTAGCAACCTTTACTGCCTCATTGTAGGTCCCTGGGTCCTTGAGCTCTACCTTCTAATGCTTTGATGTAAGACAACCACAAACCTATCTTTCTTCAAGAAATCAGGGGGCATTTGATTCTCTTCAAGTCCCTTTATGATCTTTCTCCAACAAGCTTCAAACCTGTTTATGTGCACATTGATGTCTTCATGTTCTCCTTGTTGCAGCTTGCTTAGCTCTCTCCACAAATACGCAGGATCATCCTCCCTCTCAAACTCTTCTCTCAAGGCATGAGAAAGAAGATTCCAATCTCCCTTTGCATCACCTTCAAGCCTATCTTCATACCATTCACGTGCTTCACCTTCAAGTAGCAAACTCATCAAACGTACCTTGAATGCACCATCGTCCCTATTTCTCTTCAATGCAATCAATTCGATCCTTCGGATGAACTTGTCCACATCTTCTCCTTTCCCACCCTTGAAGACTTCATACCCATCTCCCGCCATAGGCCTTGAGTTGATCTTCAAATGGATGCCAATCTGTAGATCAAAACCCTGTTAGAAGGATTCTCTTCTCCTCAGTGGGGGCACTAGTTTATGTGAAGGATTGGAGGGCTGGCCTCTACAACACCTCAAACCAACACCAAGAAAAGAGTATGAAGAGTATAGCTCTCTCAAGATAATATGGGCTGATCTTCTCTCACAAATTTTGACAGCCTCACTCACACGTAGCCTCGACTAGCTTCGACTAGCTTCCCACTACACCACTACAACTCCCACTATACTTGGATGCACCAAAGGAAGCAAGGGAGCCAAGAAAACCAAAGTAAAAAAGTAAATAAAAACAATGTAAATCTCTGCACTTTTCCTCATAAAACCAAGAGCTTCACTTCTTTTCAAACGCCCTTCCATGTGCTAGTAGAGACTCCATAGGCGCTCCCATACATACACATAGCTTGACCAAAACCCACCAAAACCCATCCAAATCAAGCTCACTTTGAAAACCCACAAAGTTCAAAAAAAAAACTCAAAAAAAGTGATGGAAAAATTGTGGAAAACCTTGCCCTTTTGCGTATGTACAAGCAAGGAATTGCAGCGCATAGTCTACCCTCGACTAGCTGCACCAAAGGGAACCACAAACAACATGGCTTCCATACTTCAAACCAAGATGAAGAGAGGTCAATATGCAGAGGTAAGCACCCAATTTCATCAGCTTATTGAGGAGAGACACACTCTCAACTCACCACACCAGGCTCTCGCAAGGCAAGAGGGGCACCTCTACACCAAAACCCCCACCCTTCACCGCGGGCTGCAACAACACATAGTTTCTTCTTCACATCTGAATATCCCTCTTCACTCACGACCCCAAGCTGATAAAAGTTTAGTTTTTATTCATATTTTTAAATCAATAACTCACACTTTGAAGTCTCGACACTTCTATGTACAAAAACAACAAAACTATGTACCCCGCACAACTGGCCCGCATGCGTAGAAACAGCTGGCACACACCGCCTTGTACAAGCATGCTTTATTTACACCTAAGGACCCCAAAAGCATTAAAAAACATATGTCAAAGACTTTGGTGTGGTCCGCAGCATTTCGCCAAAACACGTCACAACGTTTGACATTCAACATTGGTTTTCTTTACCCTATCACCTCCAATGTATTGGTCTAGTGGAGAGTGCCAATGGAAAAATTATCAAGATGTTGACAAAGTATGTGTACAAGTAGGGAGTAGAGTAGGAATCTAATCTAGAGAAGTGCTTATGGGCATATAAGACATCTTAGAAAGTGGATACAAATTTCACTTTGTTCAAGCAAATTTATGGTGGTAAAGAGGTAGTGCTACCAATGCATGCATAGGTAGGTGCTTTGAAGGGTATGTGGAAACTCAATGCCACTCAACAAGAAGTTTTACACGATTGGATTTCTAGTCTTGAAGCCTTGCAGATGGACAGCGAGGCATGAGCGGACTACTATGTGAAGTAGCAAGAGAATAGCGTTGTGAATTTCAATCAAAACCTTCTAGACAAGAAGGTACAAGAAGTAGACCTGGTGATAAAGTATGAAAGCTACTTGGATTTCACTTTTTTGAACAAGTTCAAGAAGAAGTGGATGGGTCCATGCAAGGTGCAAAAGGCCTTTCCTAATGGGACCTATCAGTTCATGCGAGCAAATGGTAAGCTTCTTAGACACATGGTGAATGGTGCACTTACGTTGTACTTTGACAAGAGTTTAGTGCTTGATGGGCATCAAATTGTAACCAAGGGGATTGGGCAACTCACTTGAGGAGGAAAATGGTATGCGATGGAGACAGAGCTTTGTACCTATCTTGTACATATGACTATGGGTTTTTGGTATGCTTGGTTGTGAGTATGGTGCTACATTTTTCAGATTCAATAAGCATTGGAGAGGGGGAATGGGGGAACACACCCAGCACACAACACAAGGCCTCTCTATAGCTCAGAGCATTCATAGCACCCCTACCCTCTCAAAAACCACTGCTTGTACACACACCAGCACACAAACACGCATGTCAAGATCCCTACCCACACATTTCACACCTCATTTCAAGCCACACACCACTGTCGCACACCAAACCACTCTCTCAAGAACCTACCACAATTTATGCTCTCAACATCTTCCAAGCAGCCTTTGAGCATTATCTTTCAAATAAAGAAATCTTTTAACTTGTTGAAAGGATGACTGACTCATTTTCTCACCAAAGTTGGGGCAGACCAAAGAGCCTCTTACATCATATTTTCAATAGTGGACATTGCCGTGTATAAAATGAAGGCGATGCCCCAAGGCATCACCCAAAAAATATAAGAAAGAGTGAAAATTAAGAGGCTATTAATTTTTCATAGAGTCAACCAAGCTGACAAACCTTTGCCCTTCCTTGTAAGCATACATATTTTTCTAATTGATGATATAGTCAATCACATCAAGTGGAAATAACATAAAGAGCAAATGAAACTCACAAAATTCATAAGGAAAATCTCCTAACTTTAGTCCCTTGAAAGGAGGGAGAAGCCAAATTGTACCCAAAGTTTTGTGCTCTATGTTATCTCCCTGAATGCAACAAACTCAACAAAGTCATAATAACCCTCAAGTGAATTATCAATAACAAGACATGTAGCCTTTGACACCTCATCATCACCACATTCTACCCCCTCACATTCAAATGCACGCTCATCATCACTCTAAGCATCATCATGATCTACATCAAATGGGTTGGCTAATGTGCTAGGCTTGCCTCCTATGCCTTGGTTTTGTTTGTAAGATCAACCCCATATTCCTGCTTGTTTCAGGTGATGGATTTGTGGGTGCTTCATTATCAGGCATGTGGGGACCATTACCATGCATGACATGTCCCCTTGGGCTACCATGCTTGTTGTCAACAACCTTAGAGGTATTTATCACTTCCTAGATTATGGTGGAATTGAGTCATTGGGTGTGCTTACCTTAGGTGTAGGTTCCGCTTCCAACCATGGTGCAAAGTGATTCATCACAATATGTGGTGTGTTGTGCATATGATTTTAATCAATTTGTAGACACCAGACTTGTAAATGGATTCAATTTGTATAGTGATGGATTCTATGTCTATCTCTCTCTCTCGCCGTCTACTCTCTCTGGATACTTATGGAGCATGGTGCAAAGTAATTCAATACAATATGTGGTGTGGTGTGCATATGATTTAAATAGGTGTGGTGCAGTCATAAACTAATTCAAGTGATGCTTTCAAAGTCATAAATGGTCTAAACTACTATTAATTATGTAAATCCAACATGATGGTCCTACTATTAGTGACAATTATTTATGTGTTGTGCTTAATTACCACACAATTGTGTCACATGTGGTACATATCATTTTTTTTGGTTGAAACTTAAGTGTCATGAATGTTGTCCAATTAAAACATTGTAAATATGTTCTTGTTAGGCATGGACAAACACAAAAAATCCAAAAAGGCCTATGATCACCTATGCTTACTTGCCAATTTGATTGGTCCAAATGACCAGGCAAGGCTTGCTGCACAGACATCTAAGTGGGCTCCAACTAATGACAACAATGAAAGGACATCAACAAAGATGTCACCACAAAAGATGGTTAAGGAAGGATGGCCGACTCTTTCTGAATTCTCCATCCGCAAGGGGAGACTGAAGCACAAATGCATTATGTCAAATATTTGCATGCATGAATATGCCATATGTCATAAAATCTAATATCTAATATCTAACCAACCCAAATGATTTTCTCATATTAAATTGATCACTTAATGTGGGAGAATAAACGGGAACAAGTGTTAAGATATAGACATGTGCTTATAGATCTATCTCAACACGGGGCCAATGGTAAAGGGGCCCAAATGAGAGATGGTCTATCAAAGAGCAAGGCTAAAAAATGGAGCATAATACCTTAGGGTTAGCTTCATTGAAGACCTCCAATAATGTGTGTAAAAGGCCTTTGACCTTAGGTAAGCTAGGGCTGAGCTTAAGGCACGGGAACCCGACCCGGCTCGAGGTGCTTGTCTTGCTTGTCATGCTTGATGACTAAGGTGCTTGAGGTGCTTGATGATTGAGGTACTTGAGATGCTTAATTATTGAGATGCTTGAGGTGCTTGACATGCTTGAGATGCTAGGGTTCCACTTAAGGTGAGAACCCAGCCCAAGCTTAAAGTGCTTATGAGCCAAGCTTGTGGTGGGAACTGGGCCTATGCATGAGGGTCTTGAGGTGTCAAAAAGTCAAAGATTCAATCCCTACAAGGAGGGGGCGAGCCCTACATGAGGGGGGATGAGAGAGAACACCCACACACTCACACAAGGCATGCATAGTACAAAGAAAGCAAAAGGGACACTTGTCAAGTTCCTCCTCATGTTGCCCTCATGGTGTTCCTGAAGCCTATTGGTTGGCCACCCAAGGGGTCTAATAATAATTTAGGAGATTTAATTAATTGATTTAGCATTTATCTAGCCCTCTCTCTCAAAGGGAAAAGGGGGACACTTGTCTCAAGGCTACCCTTGCTGCTTGTAATGCCTTCTGCTTGTGATTGGCTAGGCCTTGGAGGGGTCCAATGAGCTTCAAGCATGAGCTACAAGGGGGGGTCGACCCAAGCAAGCTAGGGAGTTGCTTAGGGGGTGTACTCACCCACACACACTCACAAACACTCTCATTGTGTGCTATGCAAAGTGCAAGAGCTCCCGCTCCTCCAAGCAAGTAGAGGTTGAGATCCTACACCAACACTCTTGGATATGGAGTGCAAATCCAACCAAGAGCCATGCTTCAATGCTTAAGCTTGTCATATACTTCTTCTTCATTACTATGCTATTATGTATGCTAGCAACAAGAGTTATGATAAGTGAGGAACTAATTCTTTCTCCTACGAAATGTTTCTTCTTCCTCTTCCCTACCCTCATTCCCTGCTAGCTCTCTCCACCTTCGAAGGTGTTTGAGGTCTTGGGACTGAGGCTTGGGATAGTTAAAGCTTTCTTCAAGTTTATGTTATGTTTGTGATGCATGAAGTTTTCCATCTTCATTGCATCACCTAGGTCACAAGGAACACAAAGATTGTATTGTAACAAGTCTCTCTTAATGGGAGAAATCATAATACAAATGCCTATTAGAGGGGGTACCGGCTCCACATAAATCCAGTCGTCATGTTCTCTAAATTCTCTCTCTTGCAAAAGTATTTTTCATGCCAAGTTAACTAATTGCTATGATTATGTTGCTATCTTCAATTATGTTCACCCTCTATGCTCACAAAGTCATTTCTCAAAAGTACTCTCATTAATTTCCGCTACTCTCAAATTAAATAGGCCAATTTCATTACATTGGTATCAGAGCATTTGGTTTATCTTTTCGTGCTTAAGAAGAGAGGTCCTTAAGTAGCCTATAAATGGTTGATGTTGTTAATTATATTAGGGTAAGTGGAACTGGGATCTATTATCGGTTTTGTTGAGCCCACTATGTGGGGGATGGTGCACACCTCGGGAGCTTTGGACTTAATAATGGAGTCTTTTTAGACTTGCCTACGGCTTTACCATTATTGAGCCATAAGAAGTCCGAAAGGAGCTATACCTTGGCAACTCTGCTACGTTAGACACTTCGAGCCGTGGGTGTAGATACTTAAGAGCCGATTTTCAAAGGCTAAGAGGAGTGGCAACTAAGGTTTTGAATTGCCAAAGCATACACTAAGTACATACATAAATTTTGTTAACATGGCTGACAATAATCAAGAGAGTAGAATGAACATTGATAGCTTTGATTTTGCACATGAAGGTGCTAATGATGATGCTCCCATGTTTGTGAATTATCTCGTCACTAGGTTGCAGCAAGCTATGGGCAACCCTGCTTTGCAAGCCGAAGTTACTCAACAACTTCGTGCTTATGGAATTTCCCTTCCTCTCCAAGAGGAGAGAGAGCTTAGGAGGCCTCTTGAAGAGACCCCCAAAAGAAGACTCTCTCCCTTCGAGAGGAGGAATCCAAAGAGCAAGAAAGCAATGAGAGTTTAAGTTCCTCTGAAGATGTGGCTCCACGAAGACGGCAGTCTAGACGATCGCCCACTCCTCCCAAGGGGAAAAGATCAACATATAGTCCTTCTCCTCATCACTCTGAAAGGCAAGAGAGGAAACAAAGGAAGAAAAGGGCTAGGAAGAGGTCACCCTCTTCTCCTTGTTCTTCACCTTCCTCCTCTTCTGACTAAAGTTATGGTTATTCTCCTAGAGAATACAAGAGGGGAGGACATCGCAAATCATTTCTTGCATGGCGAAGGTCACAAAAGCTAAATAAGTTCAAGGAGGGAGGAAAGAGTATCTCTTTTCTCACCTATGATGGCACCTTCGGTGCTACCGACAAAGTGTTGGCCTTCATCCAACAATTTGATGCGGCCTTTGGAGATGAGGGCTTCACAGAGTCCTCTAAGCTACGCCATGTAGCTATGCACTTCCAAAAATCAGCTCGTCAATGGTGGGCTAGCCTTCGTGGAAATGGTGAAGCCCCAAAGACATGGAAAACTCTACGAGTTTCCATCATGAAGCAATTCCTTGCAAGCGATGCAAAGGACAAAGTGCTTACCGAATGGCGTAGCTTGAAGTTCCTCTCCCATGAGTCTATCCACAAATATGTAGACAAGTTTTGGGATTTACATCTCAAGGCTACTCTCTTTCAAAAGATAGACTTTGCCGAGCAAAGGCAGCAATTCTGTGCGGGATTACCTAAAGAGATGGCCGAATACATCAACTCTCAATGGCCTGGTACTATTAGCAAAGTAATCCATCACACCATGGTTGCTTCACGCATCAAGTTCCATCAAGGGGCTAGACGTAATGTCAAGCCCATGAAAAACAAAGACAAAAATGATGCAAAGGGGAAAACCAATGTTCAAAATACTTCCCAAGTCAATTCTAACAACAACAACAATCGGTCCAAGGAGAAGGGGGTTTACAAAGGTAAAAACAAACTCTCTCCTGAAGAGCTTGAAGCTTTTCGCAAGGACCATAAGTGTTTCAAGTGTCGGAGCAAGGACATGGCTATCGTTCTTGCCCCAAGAAGAATACTCGCAATGAGACTCCTAGGGCTTCCACCATCGAAGCTCCAAAAGAGGATGCTCATTGCAAATGATCATCACTTTCCTATGCTTGGGGAAATTTAAGAGAGCATGATGCCTTCATCTTGTTTGACCCTGGTTCTACTCTTAACTTCATATCAATGGAGTCGGCCACCAAGTTGGGCATTCAAGATTTTGAGATGGGAGATATAGTAGTGGTTGATGCAGCTTTCAAGGGAGAACAAGCCTCTGTTACTCCCTTGATTGGGAAGTTAAGGCTTCATGTCCAAAGCTATGTCGACAAAGAAGACTTCTTCATCTCTCCTCTCCAACATGAGGATGTTATCCTAGAGGCACCATGGTTTGATCGCATGGCTGCCAACATGAAGTTCCCTGAAAGGAGAATCTACTTCACCTACAGGGGAAAGAACATGTATATAGATGTTAGTGAGCGTGGTCGCACTATTCCACTTGTAAATCCTCTTGCTTTTGATAATTCAATGAAGAGCTCATTTTCTGCGTACATGATTTTTGTCAAAGAGTCTCTAATGTTTCATCAAATGTAAATGGTAGGAATCAAGAAGAGTTAGACTTGTCTAATTTTCTAAAAGGATTCCAAGATGTGTTCATCGATGATATTCCTATGGACTTACCTCCAAAACGAGGGGATGATGACCATCGCATTGAGCTCCTTCCTGGAAGCTCACCACCTAACAAGCCTCCTTATCGAGTCTCACAAGCTCAACAAGAGGAGATCATGAGGCAAGTACAAGAGCTGGTAGACAAAGGTATGGTGAGGCCTAGTTCCTCTCCCTTTTGTTCTCCAGTCCTTTTAGTGCAAAACAAAGATGGTGCATACCGTATGTGTGTGGACTATCGAGCACTAAACCATATCACTATCAAAAACAGATTTCCCGTACCTCGGGTAGAAGATCTGTTTGATAAGCTACAAGGCTCTACCTACTTAGTAGGATTGACCTTAAGAGTGGCTATCATCAAATAAGGATAGTGGATGAAGATATCTTAAAGACCACGTTTCGCACAACGTTTGGTCTTTATGAATATCTAGTCATGCCTTTTGGCTTGACTAATGCACCAGCTACGTTCAATCGTTTGATGGAGAAAATTTTTAGACCATACCGCAAATTCACTGGAGTGTTCTTTGATGATATCATCATCTACTCCAAGTCTTTGGAGGAACATAAGCAACATCTCCAAGTAATTTTTCAAACATTGAGGGAGAACAAGCTTTTTCTCAACCAAAAGAAAATCGAATTCTTCCTTCAAGAGATTCTATACCTAGGTCATATTATCTCTAAAGATGGTATCCAAATGGATCCATCAAAGTTAGAGGTAATAAAAGCATGGCCTAACCCAAGAAATCTACATGAGCTAAGAAGCTTTGTTGGTATGTGCGCATACTATAGACGCTTCATAGCAAAATTCTCTCAAGTAGCAGGACCACTACACGACTTAACTAAGAAGAACGTTAAGTTTGTATGGACTGCTAAGGAGCAAATTGCTTTTGAAAAGCTCAAAGAGAAGCTTACTTCCCAACCAGTCCTCGTGCTTCCGGATCTCTCAAAGCCATTTGAGGTCCAATGTGATGCTTGGGGTGATTGCCTTGGAGCAATTTTGCTTCAAGAAGGGCATGCCATAGCATATGAGAGCCGAAGGCTCAATATTGATGAATGAGTCTTGGGCGTTTATGAGAAAGAGCTTTTAGCTGTTCTACATGCCCTAGACACATGGAAGCACTACCTATTGGGGACTCCATTTATCCTACGAACCGACCACCAAAGTCTCAAGTATTTCATGACGCAAACCAAGCTTTCCGACAAACAAATAAGGTGGGAAAATTTTCTTTCGCAATTTAATTTCCATATTGCTCACATAGCTGGTAAGCACAATCAAGTGGCCGATGCACTTTCACGACGACCCAAAGTTAATGCGGTGATGTCTATAGCTACTCACAATGATCTATCCTCTATGATAGATGAGTATGCTACTGACCCTGACTTTAGAGACATAATGTCAGCCCTTGCTTTGGGGAAGAAAGAGGACCCATTCACCTTGCAGGATGGTTATCTTCTCCACGGAAATAGGCTATGTGTTACCCATTCCCTTCGTGAGAAAGTTATGTATGAATCCCATGCTCCTCCATATGCGGGGCATAGAGGTATTCAACCTACTCTTCGAGGGGTAGAGACGTACTTATATTGGCCTACCATGAAAGTGGACATACAAGAGTATGTTTCAAAATGTGTAGTATGCCAAAAGACCAAGTATGATAGAGGGAAGCAACCTGGATTACTCCAGCCATTGCCTATCCCAAATTCACCATGGGAGAGTATATCCATGGATTTCATCTTTGGATTACCCACGTCTATCCATGGGATTACAGGAATATGGACAATAGTTGACAGGTTTAGCAACCTGTTGAAAGGACGCCCTTTAAACAATGTTTTCATAAAGATTCCATTAAGATTCCTCAAAGATTTTGTAAAGATTCCACATAAAGATGGTGATGAAGTAATGAAAATGAAGATGGATGCTGCAACATGAAGATACGAGTTCATGGACATCATCGAATATCCCATTATTATTATTATTTTGAGCCATTACGGGCACTTTTGTAATGTTTATAGGAACCTCATATTTTAAGTCGGCACTTGTATTTTGGCCGCAGATGCTTGTATAATGAGAAAAGCCAACTCATTTTCTTGTAATTAAGCTCTGTAGAAGCCTAGGGACAATTCAGGTCATTTGGTCGGACATTAGGTTTGAAGACTTTGTATATAAGCTGAAACCTAAGGCTTTTGTAAAGAACACATTACGTTATCTCAATTAATATACAGTCGTGGGTTCTGCAGCACACGGTAGTGATCTTCACGCACACACACCGTCGTGCACACTAATCGCATTGCAGATATGAGAGTAGGAGCGTGTTAGCATCGAGGAGCTCTCCGCGTCGATGCAAGCAATGCAAGCCGAGGACCACATCGCGAGCCCGTCTGCTACGAGCTATATTTGGTCGTAAGTACCTCAAACGATATCCATTCTGAATGATCAAGTAGTCGTTAGAATCAGGGCGAGAAGCTCTCGTGCTGATGTCTTTGTAGATCAGTTCCGGACACTTTGGAAATTACTGTTTTTAGTCTATCGCGATAGCGATTAGAGGTCTTACAGTTATGGTTTTCAGGGTTTAGGTGTTTGGCCATATAGGATATGTCCTTGTGAGTCTTACCCTCCGATTTCGAGTCATTCCAATATGATTTGAGACTGTTTCGAGCTTGTAGTGTTTCGTAGGATGTGTTGTCTATTTCTTTGCTTTATGGTAGTGTTGTGGTATGATTAGTGACTGTAGAGTGTTGTTAGTGTTTAGCTCACGTTTGACAACCCAGAGATTGCCTCCATGCCCTAGTCGGGTCAACTACGTCCTCGGATTGACAGTTTGTTGGTCTATGTTCTCGCTGTGCTCCATCATCCGTCGCGGCGTACCCGCTAACATTGGTGCTGTTGCCTGGGACGAAGCGCCTAAACTAGCGTAGACCGCATCACTCGTGTTTGATAGTATAGCGTTTCTCTAGAGTTTTCTAGAGTGTTGTCACCATTTGCCTTCTTAGTGGGAAGTCAGAGAGCAGATCTCTTGACTGAGGGATAGCTAGGGAGCCTGCGTCTCGCCGAGGTGGTCCACCATGAGGTTGAGGTATGGTTATATTATTTTGTTGTGTGTTTAGATTAGGTTTTATGGTTTGTGTGTTTGGTTGTGACTTATGGTTGTGAAGAACTTGAAAGAGAAAAAAAAACGCAAAGAAAAACGCAAAAGGTAAGTAGGAGGCTGTTTGCTTGCCAGAAAGCAAAAAACAACCATTCAACCATCCAAAGTAGGACTTTAGGTAGTGTAGGACATCTGATGTTGATCCAGAGCAATTGACATGAAAATGTGCTTGAAAACACAAAAGGCGGAATTGTGCTGATTATGGTAAAAGTGCTCTAAAATGGTCGTTTGAAAGCCGATTTGAGTGCTTTTTTTTGCATTGGAGACCTTAAGGTAAGGGGCAAACACAGATTTGGTCCAATCCAAAAAACCCAAAAAAAAACTCCAAAAAATCCCCAAAAAAAAAAACAAAAATCTAAAACCAAATCTGCAATTTTCAAAAAAAAAAAGTTTTGCATATGACCTTGTTTTGCATATGCTCTAGAGCTTGTATGTGAAATTTCAAAGCATTTGCATCAGTGCTTGTGCATCTAAGTGGGAGTTTGCTTTTTCTGAGTGTAAGGAAGTGAACTATGAAATGCTTGAATCCAAAGGAAAAGAAGTCCAAATTGAATGAAACTTTGGGGATAGGCTTCTAAGGGCATTGGGAACTAAACTGTCCAAAAATAGAGAAAAAAATCACTTCCCAGTGGCTCTCTACTCAGTCTATCGCGATAGACTGGTGAATTGGAGATAGACTCACAATCAAGCAAAACCCCTCATACTACAGGTAAAACACATCAATACAAGGCTGCTCCCAAAAATTGAGTGTACTTGGACACCTGCTTGACCACTAAACCTCAAGTCTGGTGTTTTGAGTCAGACTTTAGAGACAAATTGGGTAAAGGGACTTGACCAAATTTCCAAACCTTGTGAAACTTGGTATACATGATCTACAGAGGGTAGGGAACACATCTATGAAGAGAAAATTTGAAAAAAGTATCATTTTAACATACTTGGTGAGTCTATCGCGATAGACTAAGAACCCAGTGATAGAAACTCAATTTTTCAAAAACCTGTGTGGCATAGCTTGGAAAGGTGCTATCAAGGACACATAAAAATTTTGAAGTCATTTGGACATCAGAAAGTGGGTCTAAGACCATTTGAGAGGATTCAACTTGTAGAAAACACCAGATCTGGTCTAACTGACAAAGTAAAAATCCAAACCACTTGAAAATTGGCAAGAGGACTAAGGAGAGGTGTTGGAACACAGTGGTATAGTCAAAGTTCAAGTTTGACCTATAAAAGGGGTACTTGCTGAGTCTATCGCGATAGACTCAAAGCAAGGCCAAATAAATTGAAATTTTCAAAACCCTCTGGAGCATAGCTTGTTTAGCCTCTCAGGAGGTTACACACAAAATTTGGTGGATTTTGGACATTTGGGAAGTCATCCTAAGTCTATTTTCTAGTGATCAGATAGACTCAGAATTCTAGAGTTGGAGTTAGAGACCTAAAAAAAAGTCCAAAACAAGTGAAAATTGGTGAGCAAGGTGTACAGAGCATAGGGAACACAATGGTGAAGAGAAATCTGGAAAATTTTCAAAACTGAAGAATCTGCTGAGTCTATCGCGATAGACTGTGGATTTTTCACAGAAATTGAAATTTTTGAAAACTGACCTTAGGGCCTTGTTCTACATGTTGTTGTGAGCCTATGGTTAAAATTTGAGTAAATTTGGAGTATTGTAAGTGCATCTAAGAGGATTACTTCATAAGATCAGAAAAGAAACTATTGTTTGATGCAAGTTACAAAGGAAAAGCATTCCAAATTGGTTGAAACTTGGTGAGTAATATCTCAAGAGAAGGGGGAACTCAAATCTGTAAAAACATTTGAAAAAATGTATCCCAGTAACACTCTGGTGAGTCTATCGCAGTAGACTCAAAAATTCACTGTAGAAAAATCAAAATTCAAATCTGACTTCATATTTGGGTTCAGAAGGCCCATTATACCCTATACACAAAGTTTGAGTGCATTTGGACATCTGCAAAAGGTACTTGGTGAGCCTATCGCGATAGACAAGTACGAAAAAAAAAATTGAGAAATTTTTTTGAAACCAAGTATACCACTGGGTTTATCATTGCCTAAGGAGTGCACACACCAATTTTGGGCTCAAACTGACCACTTGCAAAAACATCAGATAGAGCAACTTTCCAAATTACATCTCACTGTTTTGGTCATAACTTTCACATACGGACTCCGATTCCAAATTTTTTTTAATCAAAACGTAGCTTGAGAGCAGCACTACAGATCTTAGAGTAAAATGACCAAAATGGTTGCCAACGTTGTTTAAGGCCTCAAAATGTTTAAGGCCTCAAAATGCATCCAAAAGTCACGGGTGTCTAAAATCGACAATTTGAGAGAATTGTCAGAAAACGCTCACGGTTTTGGACATAGTTTTGGATTTTCCCTGACCAAAAGACTTGAACACACTGAGAGAGGTATTACTACAGCAAGCTAGATCTGTTAAGCCTAGAATTCATGTCTACATCAGACTCAGACTCAGCTTATACAAGCACATGGATTGCAGGGATAGATGAGCACCCGCCCAGAATAGATCTTCCAAACCTACAGTACATAAATACCAATTTTGTGGAGAGAGTTTGGATGTTGTTGAGAAATTTGCGGTCTTGCCGAGAAAGCATCGGGCTTATGGCTGTGAGAGTTTGTGAGAGAACTCAAAAAAAACTATATGAAGGAGTTAAACCATAGATGCCATGAAGACTAGGGTTTGGAAGGAAGTGCAATCAAAGAAGCCCCACTCTTTCTCTCTTGCAGTCACACACACAAAGAAAGAACACAAAAGAGAGTGTCAAAACAACACAAAGATGAAAATATCAAGGCTATGGTCATATCGTATCATGGGTAGTATGAAAGGTTCAATAGATGAGTTAATGACATTCAATCTTGGCTGACCAAATAGGCTACGAATTGTTCTTTGGAATTGTAGTTTTGTGCTTACCATAATATGTATATTTTGTCTAGTGATTGGGATTAATTGTGTGTACAAATCCTCTTGCTTCATAGCAAGATAACTACGCTTACATCAAAAGAAAAATTATAGTCTATGAGAGGTAGTATGATGGGATCTGGTGATAGAAGTATTTCATTGAGCCTTTCTGGGCCAAAGAGAAACACTATACGTTGTTGAAAGTGTATTTTACGGCTAATCCATACGTTAATTCTAATAGATCGTACAGAGTGAAAGAGATAGAAATTATCATCATGTGGATTATTCATCTAGGATAGTATGTGATAAATGTAGATATGAGAGAAGTGAAGAGATGAGAAGTTTCCCTCCCAAGCCCTATTCTTGCCCGTAGGCAATAAACATACTGCGGGGAGAGATGTACTTGAAACCCTTCGGCACCATTATTGATGGGAGAGAGAAGAAGAGGGGAGAATTCCACGTTGATTGATACGCCAATTCCAACACCTTCTTTGATTAGAGTTGATCTTCCAAGGATAGCGTACAAGAATGGCTAGTCTTCCTCTAGGAGAAAGTGTAGGCTTGGGCTTATGTTAATGGCTAAGTACAATTAGGCATTACTACTCACTCCCTCAAGAATTCCTCTCATCAATGGCTTGAATGCTTGAGTTGTTTTCAAGGAAGAAGAGGTCCCCTTTTATAGGTGAAGGGAACCTCCAAGGGTTTACACAAGAAGAGAGGAGCTAGTGTGAACAGAAATTGGAAAAGTTGGAAATGAGCTGTCCCTGCATGATGTGGGCAGACTGGGGTCCAGTATTTTGATCATATCTCCTCAATCGTGGCTCCAAATAAAAAAGTAAAAATATGGGCAGAAAATTCAGCGTATTAGCTACAATTTTCATTTTTAAATTGTTTTCCAATTCGGATTGGAACCTTGTGTAAAAAAATAATCAAAATATGGTCCATTTCTGGCAGCAAAAGTCTTCCCGTGGTCCCCTTAGCTTAGACTTTCATTTGATTCCAAAGGACACCTCATGCCAAATGAAATCATGACATTGCTCCTTGACAAAACTTTGTAATCATGCTTGCAATAATGCATTAAAATAAGTGTATCTTTGAAATCATGCCACCTAGTGTCCCACTAGGATTTGATTCCCCCCTAGTAGCTATTTAAAAAGATATATAAGAAAAATATGAAAAATACAAAGAATATATATATATATTGGAGTTTACCCTAGATATAGGATCTAGCTAAGGTGTGAGATGATAATGAGATAGTAGAAATAAAGAATCAATGCTTTTTTGCCCCAAGTTAAAGAGGCGGAACTATTGACGCTTTTCCCATAGTATTTTATGGTGGTAAAGTAAGAATAGATTACCCCTCAGATAAATAATAGAATGAGATAGAAATCATATTACTATACCTAAATATGTATATGTACATTATAGGAAATATAACTATGTATCTAAAAAGTTACAAGATAAACCTTGTAGTATGCGTTCCCACTATGTACGTGTCATAGCACGACAACGTATAACCATGAAAGTGAAGGACTATATAGGTATATTAATGGAAATCAATTCAACCTTTACAGTTGCTTAGAGCCTTACCCAAATGAGCTGACAGAGTACAAGCTCTTATATGTCTATACATACGAGGTCGACCGACAATGGACATCTTTATTTGTTGACAAGTATGGACGAGAATATAGAGCTGTAGAAAGCACAAATCCGCAAACCAAATTAGAGATGAGTGGATATTTGGTCAATAAAGGACCTCGGATACATCCACCAAACACAGGAACTTCTAAAAGAATTCCAAAGAGGGGACCACCACCTGGATTTCCTCCTAGAGCGATAACGAGAGATGAAACGATACCAGAGACGAGTATGGTTCCATACTTTGCACCCCAAAGTATAAGAACATCTCAACTAAGAAAATAAGTAAATAGAAAGTACAATGGCATAGGAGACCCATACACCCATGTCTCGGCTTTCAAGCAAGTCTTACGAGCAGAACGAGTGGAGGACTTCCACACGCAGTTGAGGGTTTTGGACTTACATTGGAGGACAATGCACAAGCATGGTTTGAACTATTGAACCGGAGAGAGTTCACAACCATTGAGAAAATGTTAGATGAATTTGTTCAAGAATTCACCAAGAGGGGCATAAAACATAACACCCTTCCTAAGATTCAAGAATTTAAACGAGGCAAAACAGAAACATTGAGACATGCAATACTACGTTTCAAGCAATATGTTGCTAGATGTCCTACCCAAGAGTTACCCACGCCAGAACGTCAGATCCTATGCTTCATTAGAGGGCTTAGGAATGAGAATATCCAAAAGGACCTATACATGAAAAGATACCAAACCTTGGAAGAGGTGACCAAAGTGGCGGTTGACCTAGTTGACAATTTCAAATTCTATGAAGATGGTCAAAAGAAGATAAATGATGCGAGTGAGAAAAATAAAACCGCTGATCTTGAGGATCAAAGAGGGAATCTAGGACAAAACCAAGTAAATGTTGAGGAGCAAATCATAGAGAATGTGATGCAACGCATCAACCACTCTGACAGAGTACCAGCCTATAGAATTCCTCAACGACGAAGGTGCATGACATGTGGAGGGGACCATCCGACGCAACATTGTCCTGACTATAGACCTAAGACTCCACCAGGGTTTGAGCATGTTATGTCTCAACCACCTAGATATCATCCTGTAGCGGAACGAGTGTTCTTAAGTGAAAGACCCATAGCTACTAGAAATACAAATGTGAGTCATGAGCTTCAAATAGAAAGATATCTGGTAGATTAGAGGCCACTTCAAGGTCAATATCAAGTATTGCCACAACAACCAAGACGTCCATGTGACAAATGTGGTAGTAGTGATCACTGATTAAGGATTGTCAACACCATGATATCATGATAAATGTATATTGTAATGAGTGTGCAATCACACATATGATTTTGGATTGTCCTAAGAATCCAAGAAAGAAAGGTAAAATGCAACCACATGTTACCTTTCCTTCTACCAGCAAATCAGAGAAAGAACGAGCCGCAACAAAAGGAGAGATGACAACAACAACAGAGCAAGAAACAATTGCAAAAGAACAGGTGCTTAAACAACAAGAATATGAAAGTAAGCAAGTTGCTCCAGTAAACGTTGTCACAAGAGCACAAGCAAAAGTGCAAGAGCAGAAGCCTACAGATGGAGAGACTAGTAAGAGTTCCAAAAGCCGTAGAAACTCTAGACGAGCAAGAAGGACTAGAATGAAAGCGAGACTAGAAAGGGAGAAAGGAGAAGAAAAGGCTGTTACAGTTGAGTTGGAAACAACTCAAGAGAAACAGACACAGCAAAGGAAAGTTGAAACCCTTAAACCAGCTGAAGCACCCAAGAGTGCTAGTTCAGGAGGATCCATCCTAGTGGACAAAGTGAATGAGCCTTTAGACGCAATTTTACAGGCTTATGAGGCTAGATTGGCAAATAGACAAACCTTAGAACAAAGATGGATGACTTATCCTTATCCTAAACTAGAGAAGCAGAGGCTAGAAACGTGTAAGCAACTCATTGAAACTGCTCAAGCATTGCTAGAACCACCTCCACCAGAAGTGAAGGATAGGATAGTCACCCTAGTGCACAAAGATGAGAGCATTAAAGTACACGAATTTCCTAGAGAAGAGGTAGATCATTGGGAAGAACCACTGCCAAGGTCACAAGACTCGAGGGTAGTCCAAAATACAACAGATGAATCAACAAGGGATATCCCACCCTATGTTCTTATAGTTGAGGAGCAGTCGCCAGAGGAGTTATGGAAGGCTGTGCGAGATGCCCAAAAAAGAGAAGAGGATGTTGGACCAGCACCATTTCCTGAAATCACATTAGATAGACCACAAATGAGTGTTGATTCGAGGTCATATTATGGTGACGTAGGATCAGTAGCCTCCGAAGACAGTAGACCTGCATCGTTAAGAACTTTGCCACAGTACATGGGGGATTTTGAGGCAAAGTCTGAGATTGTGAGAGTTCCATCACAGAGGCTAGGAGGGAGAAAATAATTGGACACAAAAAATTTGACTGACTTGCTATCCACGCCAGTGAAGTGCACAATTACATTGGCAGAACTTTTGAAAATCAGGCCAAGTATGTGGACGGATATACGAAAATGCTTGGAAAAAATTGGGATCAAAAGCCCATCAAGGTTCCTGGAAAAGGAGCTAGATGAAATCGAGAAGCCTAGATCAAATGTAAGACCGGTACCTCTGAACAAAGTAGGAGAGTACTGTGAAGGAGAAGATGGTAATGCCACTTTGCCTGTCGAGTACAATGGGATTGAAACGAAAGCTATACTTGACAGCGGAGCAGGAACCGCCATAGCAACAAAACGAATATGGGAGAAATGGGGTAGGCCCGCCTTTAG
This sequence comes from Adiantum capillus-veneris, assembly GCF_014529385.1. Classification (NCBI taxonomy): domain Eukaryota; kingdom Viridiplantae; phylum Streptophyta; class Polypodiopsida; order Polypodiales; family Pteridaceae; genus Adiantum; species Adiantum capillus-veneris. Next base: position 113,557,827 of record NC_140942.1, on the reverse strand, counting down.
AACAACCAGAATAAAATTAAAGTTAGTGGATGGGCATGTAGAAAGACCCATGGGATTGCTAGAAGTGATAGTAGTGTCTTCTTGAGGTATAGAGTATGCGCATACTTTTGCCATAGTTGACTTCGGCAAGAAAATAACTATGAAATCATCCTTGGAAGACCATTCATGAGACAACTCAAGATGGTACAAGATTGGGGTTATGATTATCTATACTTGAGACATGCTGAAACCACAACACGTGTAAATATGCGAAATCATAGTTACCAAGATGTAACTAGAACGCCCGTGGAAGATTTTGATTCTGCAACACAAAGTGGATCAATAGACCATCCGTGGATGGGCAAAAAGAAAGAAATCTGGATGTGCGGAGCATCGAAGTGTGGTGACTTTGGGAGAAATGAGAATTCCTTAGAGAGGGTCTTAGAAGATAATGCTTACATAAGAGAACCTTTTCCGGAAGAGGCGTTAGAACCACTAGAGTGGACTCAAATATTGGCTACTTTGGATGTCTATGTTAATGAGACCACACCAACAAAATTTTGCGATGAGAATGGGTATGACATATTCCCCTACTACATGCTAAGGGTTATGTGTGAGACAGATGAAGAATCTGAGTATGAGTTGGAAACGGGGTTATCAGCTATGGGGATAGCACAAAACCAGATACCTAGCCCAAATACTGGTCATATAAAAATAGGTGCTCTTTGCGATCAGTGTGCGATAACACACTTGATTACAAACTGTCCAACTCGAATGCATAGTACAAAGGAGGAGCCGCAAGTCAACAAAGCAAAGTTGCAGGAAGAAGGGCTAAGATCCAAAGAAGATGCTTCAGGTCCAGCACCTACAAACAAGCAATATGAAGACTTGGAATCCATCAAAGAAGAGGTGCAGCAAGTGACGGGAAGTTCAGACACTATTGGTGACATTTCAACAACTGAAGTCGAGGAAGAAGAGCCTATGACTCTATAGGAACCAAATGTTGATTTTGTCTCTCCAAAAGACATATCTGAGGAAATGGTGGTCAAGCAGGAGCTAGAACACACAGATGAACTCACAAGTGTGAACAATAAAGAAGAAGACGACAAGGAGTCCAGGCCAAAGATTGCTCAAGTCACTCAAGAGAACACAGGCAATCTAATACCAAAGAAGATCAACTTTTTGCTAAGTGCACAGGATGGAGTCAAGATGAATTTTATGGCATAAATTGATACAAATTCCACGACTAATGTCATGTCATATGGCATGTGGTTACTTCTAGGTAAGACAAGGCTTTTTTAAATTCAGATAAAGGTAAATCTCTCACCTAAAGTGGATGTTATAAGTATGGGGATTGCAAAAGCTACTCTCCAACTACACTCACAGAATGTCAAAGAAAATTTATTGGTGGTAGATTCTCAACAAATGGGAACACACTTGATTTTGTCCAAGCCATGGGTACAAGTCTTTGAAGACAAGCCTGAATCTTCAACAATGGTCATCACGACAAGCTATCAAGTGGCAATAGAGGTCAAGCCTACAACAATTCAAAGATTTTTGGCTATTGAAAAAGGCAAAGCTAAAGCAAGCCCACAGTCTCTAGCCCAGCCAATGCAAGTGCAAGACAAAGCCTCTACATCAAAAGCCAAAACATCAAAAAAACAATGGAAACCCAAGCAAAAAGTCTATCAACTGAAGTTTCCATCACCTGAAAGTCTCCAAAGGAAGTCAAAACAGGTCAACCAAGTGCTAGTATCCAAGGCACAGATTAAAGTTAATGATCCAATTTGGATACAATCACAGGAACAACCTCAACAAGCAAAGGTAACAAGATGGATCACATCAAGCGAGTCAATTATTGCACAAGGCTACAAGAAAGGAAATTCAGATGTTTGGGTCAACAATCCCAAGATAACAGCCTGGCAATATCCATCCCATGCCAACCACTCAGTCACGAATCAACAAAGCCATCAATGTCAATCACATAACTCAACCAGGAGAAAGGACAGGTACAAAAAGCAAAAGAGAAGGTCTTCCACTGGACAAACCATACGACAAGTCTGGGTAATGAAATCAGAATTCTACCAGACTACCCAACAAAGTCAAGTGAAGATCACCTCCAAGCAAGTCCAAATGTTCATTCCAGTCGAGTTACTCAAAGCACAAGAATTCTATGAGGGTAACTTTCAAATCTGGTTACGTAAGGTAGTAGCTTATCAAGGAATCACCCAGGAAAAGCAAGAAAGATCAAGAAATCAAGAGCAGCCACCCGCTACACCCAAGAGTACTACAACCTATAGATGGATCCCTCGTCAATTACTACAAGAGCAAGGCTTTTACAAAAGTAACAGACATATTTGGAAATTGAAGACAAGGTACCATCAAGTCAAAGAAGAAACAAGGCAAGTGGCAAAGGAGATCACACCAGGCCCAAGAACAATGTGGGTTCCAAAAACCGCGATTGAGGCTCAACAACAAGAAAGATACACAACTCCTTTACAGCCTCTTAACAACCAAAAGAAAGCAACGGTAAATGCAGAGGTCACAGTTTTGAAGAACGCTATCTGGAAGAAGAAGACTTCATCAACCATTGCTTCAACATCAATACCTGTCTCATCAAGCGACCACAATTTGCTACCAAGGAATGAAGAGCAGATATATGCCAATGTATTGGACAACATGGAATCTCAAACACAAACTAATGAGAAAGGCCTAAACATCAAAAGCATATGGAATTGGATTTCAGGTCGCGATTAGGTAAGTCCAAGTCGCCATTAAACTTACATGGCATAAGAGTCTAGAGTCGGGCAGCTAAGCCACTAAATGAGCAAAGTGTCAAACCCAAGCTTCAAGTTAATATTTTTCTGTGGTCTATGAGTCTAGCTAATAGGTATAATCTCAAGCTGCAGAGTTGAGCATACATAAAGTCATGTCGCTCATGCTGGAAGAGGTGAGCATAAGAGTCAAAGTCCACATAATATATAAGGTGGAGAAGGCGGAGTAGTCCAAAACAAAAACACTCACGCACTTGACACAGTGAGGAAGAGTGGAGAAACCTCGACAACGAAAACCCTTCTTGTGAGTAGTGAAAGCTTTTGAAACACTCATGCTATATGTTTTGCTCGCTACATTAACTCCATGAAGAACCCATCAATACTCTTCTCTCGCACCGCATCTTGTTTAACATGCATAACTTTGTGCAAGCATATAGATGTCCCATCATTGGACATATGTAGTAGGCACTCTTTTTTATTCCACCCATGCACTTACACAAACAAATGACGATGACCAAGCGAAAACAGGTTTTATAAGCCTTTTCTCAACACCAATGACTCTAACTTCAAGCTACTAACACTTATCCATGTATATCAAGCCCATACTAGTAGCCATATGGCCATATGTACTTTAACTCAACGTAACTCTATAACAGCAGAACCTAAGTACATATAGCCTCGCATTTAATTATGACTAAAGACATTTTTTCCCACTGGGTTTTTCCCTTTAGTCTTATCCAAGTATCCAAGACCTTCATTCTGTATATACGCTACATTTTACTTTGACTCGTTTATTTTTTATAACAACAAAAACAAGAAGAACCACGATATCCCCACACTACTAATTGCAAATCTACTGACAAGTCAAAAGGGAGAGGCCAAAAAACAGCTTGACAAAGCTTCAAGTCAACTTACAGGTACGACTACCAGATAACAACCACAAGAAAAGCAAATACTAGAGCTACAATGACAACAACCTGCTGCACCAACAAGTCCATACAACCTCATGCAATTCAAGATACAACAACCAATCAGAGGGGGAGAGTTCCAGGCTTCAGATACACTACAGGTACAACTTCAAGGCAGCTTTAACATCACGCAAAGCAACCAACTGCAGAAGAAGTTGCCACAACAACTTCAACCAACACCAAGACATCAAGAACTCGTCAAGGCCAGCGAAGACATAGGGTCTTGTCGAGGACGACAAGAATTCGGAGGGGGAGAGTGTTGAAAGGACGCCCTTTAAACAACGTTTCCATAAAGATTCCTCAAAGATTCTGTAAAGATTCCACATGAAGATGGTGATGAAGTAATGAAGATGAAGATGGATGCTGCAACATGAAGATACGAGTTCATGGACGTCATCGAATATCCCATTATTATTATTTTGAGCCATTACGAGCACTTTTGTAATGTTTACGGGAACCTCATATTTTAAGTAGACACTTGTATTTTGGTCGCAGATGCTTGTATAATGAGTAAAGCCAACTTAGTTTCTTGTAATTAAGCTCTGTAGAAGCCTAGGGACAATTCATGTCATTTGGCCGGACATTAGGTTTGAAGGCTTTGTATATAAGCTGAAACCTAAGGCTTTTGTAAAGAACACATTACGTTATCTCAATTAATATACAGTCGTGGGTTTTGCAGCACACGGTAGTGAGCTTCACGCACACACACCATCGCGCACACTAATCACATTGTAGATATGAGAGTAGGAGCGTGTTAGCATCGAGGAGCTCTCCGCGTCGATGCAAGCAATGCAAGCCGAGGACCACATCCCGAGCCCGCCTGCTACGAGCTATATTTGGTCGTAATTACCTCAAACGACATCCGTTCTGAATGATCAAGTAGTCGTTAGAATCAGGGCGAGAAGCTCTTCGTGTTGATGTCTTTGTAAATCAGTTCTGGACACTTTGGAAATTACTGTTTTGAGTCTATCGCGATAGCGATTAGAGGTCTTACAGTTATGGTTTTCAGGGTTTAGGTGTTTGGCCATATAGGATATGTCCTTGTGAGTCTTACCCTTCGATTTCGAGTCATTCCGATATGATTTGAGACTGTTTCGATCTTGTAGTGTTTCGTAGGATGCGTTGTCTGTTTCTTTGCTTTATGGTAGTGTTGTGGTAGGATTAGTGACTGTAGAGTGTTGTTAGTGTCTAGCTCAGGGTTGACAACCCAGAGATTGCCTCCATGCCCTAGTCGGGTCAGCTACGTCCTCAGATTGACAGTTTGTTGGTCTGTGTTCTCGTTGTGCTTCATTGTCCGTCGCGGCGTACCCGCTAACAGAAGCAAGCACATTTTATTCCTGTCAAAAATACTATTAAGGCACATCAAATGGCAACTCTCTTCATATCTCAGATTTTCAAACACCATGGATTACCCACATCCATCGTGTTAGATAGAGATCCTAGAATGACCAGTAATTTCTGGAAAGGTCTCTTTGAAAATCTAGGAACAAGATTGAATTTCTCTTTGGCCTATCACCCACAAACGGATGGCCAAAGTGAGATAGCCAATCTTAGGATCCTCGATCTACTCAAGACTTATGTTACCGAAGTAGATCCACGCTCACAATGGGAAAAGTACTTACCTCTTGTAGAGTATGCCTACAATAATACTGTACATACTTCTACGGGAAAAGCACCTTTTGAGATCATTGAGGGAAGACCTAAAAGTCCCTTGCTACTCAAAGTACATGGGAAGATCTTCGCCGTCGATGAGTATAGCCGTGACCTACAAGAATCTTTCAAAAGATTAAGGAGGCTATATCCATCTCTCAACAAAGGCAAAAAGCTGCTGCTGATAAGCACAGAAGAGCCTTAATGTTCAAAGAAAATGATTGGGTCTTACTCAAGTTTCCTAAGGCTCGATTAAGGAAAACGACAGGCAAAAATCCTATGGTCCATCAAAAGTATTATGCTAAACTAGCAAAAAGATACTATGGTCCTTTCCAAATCTTGAAGCCCATCAATGAGATGGCTTATCAACTCAAGTTTCCCAACCATTGGCTCATACACAATGCCTTTCATGTAAGCCTACTTAAGCCCTACAAAGGAGAGCCACCAACTGAACCAATTATTGAAGACCCTCCCGAAGTTGAAGACCAAGAAGAGGTGCTACAACCCGAAGCTGTTCTTCAGCATGAAGACAGGGTACTATGACATGGTAAGATTATCCGATGGTATCTTATTAAGTTCAAAAATTATCCTTTTGAAGATGCTAGATGGATGCAAGGAATACAGCTTAAGGATAGTATGAACCTTGTCAATGCTTACAATGCTACATTAGAGTAAGCAAATGTACAAATTTCTTTTAAATGACTCATGTTTTTGTCTTATAAGACTAGTCCTCTTTTTAATTGTGCACAAATTTAACTAGTATGCATGCTTAGAATCATGTTTGTGATGACGACGTCTCTCAAACACCAAGTAGAATTTGTCACTCTACTTTGGGAGAATGAAATGAACTAAAGAGCAGACATGCTTGTGGCAGCTATGTCTCCCAAGCACCAAATGGATTAGTCATCCATCTTGGAAAGATGTCGTAGGGTAAAAAGGGATCCTCTACCCACTAAGTAAAATTGACTAATGACTAAGGCTTTATCTCTTCTACCTCATAGTCGAGGACAACTATGATTTCAAGAGAGAGGTAATATCATAAAATCTAATATCTAACCAACCCAAATGATTTTCTCATATTAAATTGATCACTTAATGTGGGAGAATAAATGGGAACACGTGTTAAGATATAGACATGTGCTTATAGATCTATCTCAACACGGGGCCAATGGTAAAGGGGCCCAAATGAGGGATGGTCTATCAAAGAGCACGGCTAACAAATGGAGCATAAGACCTTAGGGTTAGCTTCATTGAAGACCTCCAATAATGTGTGTAAAAGGCCTTTGACCTTAGGTCAAGCTCAGCTAGGGCTGAGCTTGAGGCGCGGGAACCCGACCTAGCGCGAGGTGCTTGTCTTGCTTGTCATGCTTGATGACTAAGGTGCTTGATGATTGAGGTACTTGAGATGCTTGAGGTGCTTGACATGCTTGAGATGCTAGGGTTGCACTTAAGGTGAGAACCCAGCCCAAGCTTAAAGTGCTTATGAGCCAAGCTTGTGGTGGGAACTGGGCCTATGCATGAGGGTCTTGAGGTGTCAAAAAGTCAAAGATTCAATCCCTACAAGGAGGGGGCGAGCCCTACATGAAGGGGGATGAGAGAGAACACCCACACACTCACACAAGGCATGCATAGTACAAAGAAAGCAAAAGGGACACTTGTCAAGTTCCTCCTCATGTTGCCCTCATGGTGTTCCTGAAGCCTATTGGTTGGCCACCCAAGGGGTCTAATAATAATTTAGGAGATTTAATTAATTTATTTAGCATTTATCTAGCCCTCTCTCTCAAAGGGGAAAGAGGGACACTTGTCTCACGGCTACGCTTGCTGCTTGTAATGCCTCCTGCTTGTGATTGGCTAGGCCTAGAGGGGTCCAATGAGCTTCAAGCATGAGCTACAAGGGGGGGTTGACCCAAAAACTCTAGGGGGTTGCTTAGGGGGTATACTCACCCACACACACTCACAAACACTCTCATTGTGTTCTATGCAAAGTGCAAGAGCTCCCTCTCCTTCTCCAAGCAAGTAGAGGTTGAGAGCCTACACCAACACTCTTGGATATGGAGTGCAAATCCAACCAAGAGCCATGCTTCAATGCTTAAGCTTGCCATCTCCTTCTTCTTCATTACTATGCTATTATGTATGCTAGCAACAAGAGTTATGATAAGTGAGGAACTAATTCTTTCTCCTACGAAATGTTTCTTCTTCCTCTTCCCTACCCTCATTCCCTGCTAGCTCTCTCCACCTTCGAAGGTGTTTGAGGTCTTGGGAATGAGGCTTGGGATAGTTAAAGATTTCTTCAAGTTTATGTTATGTTTGTGATGCATGAAGCTTTCCATCTTCATTGCATCACCTAGGTCACAAGGAACACAAAGATTGTATTGTAACAAGTCTCTCTTAATGGGAGAAATCATAATACAAATGCCTATTCGAGGGGGGACCGGCTCCACAAAAATCCGGTCCTCAACTGTTGTCATGTTCTCTAAATTCTCTCTCTTGCAAAAGTATTGTTCATGCCAAGTTAACTAATTGCTATGATTATGTTGCTATCTTCAATTATGTTCACCCGCTATGCTCACAAAGTCATTTCTCAAAAGTACTCTCATTAATTTCCGCTACTCTCAAAATAAATAGGCCAATTTCATTACACCATATACCTTGCTTGACTCCATAGTGTGGCTTACATGCTGGAACCTGAGTATTGGAATTTAGACTTGATATCAATTACACATGTGGTTAGCAATTTTTATCAAGTAGTTAATATGTTCTACTCCAATGTTTGGGACTAAATTAATTGCATCAAGGAGATGAGTGCATTTGGACTAAAGGAAGGACCTTTTACAAATGAATTTGTCCAATCGATGGCAAAAGAGCAACCCTCATGGAATTGGTGGACGATGAATGGTGGGGAGCATTACTTGACTTTATGACCTCTTGCAATTTCCGTGCAATGTGCTGCAAATTTGAGCTTTGAGAGGAATTGGAGTACGTACAAGTATGTATTAGTGCAATGTGCTGCAAATTTGAGCTTTGAGAGAAATTGGAGTACGTACAAGTATGTTCATAGCATAATCCACAAATTATAGCAGACAAAGCTAAAAAATTAATTTACATGTTCTGCTCCATTTTGGCTTATAATGCTTGAGGTGTGTTGGCTACTTCAAGGAGTCATGTTATTTTTGCATCCTTCTCTACCGGCTATGTTGTCAAAATATCTTTTTTCTTTTTTAAATTTACATCGGCACCTTTAACTATTAGTTCCAACTCCTCTTGTGTGAATGTCACATAACTCTCTCTTATGTAATATGTGGCCATATTTGTCTCTTTTGAGGAGAAGTCTATTGGACGTTGTTGGACAAATTGTGTGTATAACATTTTTGCAAAATACAACCCACAATATACAATGTCTAATTGATGTCCAAAAACTTCCAAGTAGATCCTTGGTGCTAGCACTTCAAAAATTTCCACCAACCTTTGTTGATCTCTGCGTCTTCACATGGACATATTTTCTTAATCATCTCCTTCGTCACTTTTTTGTTGATGTCTTTCATTGCGCATGGTTTGGATTTTCTTGTTTTGATAGTCGACGAGTTGTGTGTCTTGCTTGTTGATGAGTATACATGATGTGCGGTAGAGACTTAATACATTGAAAAGCATTAACAACCAATTGGTGTTGATATGCTAACTACGTTTGTGCTTCACATACCTAATCCTTCTCAGTCATGGTATCTCAGAACTACAATTGACAAATAGAGAAATATTAAATATCTTAAGAAAATATTTTTCACTCAATCCACTACTTTGTAACTCTTTAGTTCAAATTGTTTATTAACCATGACAAGACCAAGACCACGTCAAACCAAAGTGTCAGAATGCTTTATAATAGACAATTACTCAAATTGACTAAAACACTTAAGTTGTATAATAGACAACTTGATTGACTGAAGACAGTTGATCCAAATATACTTCAACCCATGTGAACAACAATGTCATGATCAATGATAGACGGATGGCTCAAATAAAAAACCCAGATGGAAATCATTTACAATAATCCCTAAACCCTTCAAGATGTTTGAAGACGGATAAAAAGACGGTGTAAGTTCAATGTGAGCGGTTGTTGGATAGGATTAGGGTCTATCTTTAAATGATCTTTAAAGAATAGAAATATGTCAAAAGAATTTCTTTGTGCTTCACATGCTCTTAACTTCATCCAACTATCCACCATTTGTTGGATAGCCCTAAGAGTATCTCTTTTGGGGTGACAAAACAATTCATTTGGGAAGTATACTTTATTGCTGCACTCTAGAAGTTTATCAACATCTCGTATAGTAAGCCTAATGCATATATGGCGTTTGATTTTGTAAATTCATCTGAACACTATGGATCATATATCTCTGGAAAAATCCATCATGGCCGCTTTTACAGCTCATGTTCTCCTACTTCCTTTTCTTTCAAAATTGCAAATGAAGACTGAGTCGCATTATGTACAAAATTTTTGGACACCTACTTGGTTAGGGTTCAAGAATCATACCCCAATCGATAATACTTATGTGAGGTTTATTTGCATGGGTAAAATCTAACATTACACTATAGGGATGCAAATTGCAGTGCACTATGCCAGCAAAGTGAGCAGCCGCAATGCCATCAATCAGGGCGTGTAAAATAGCTAGCATTTTCTCTATCACTACTTTGAGGTGTGCAATTTCTATCTCTGATAGTTATTGACTTGCAGGTGGCTAAATCTTCTAGCCATATTGAAGCCAGTATTGCATGCAACGCCAAAATGCGCCTTGCAAGAAGGGCACTCGGCACATAAGGTCTTCCAATGAGCCCCCATTATAGTATGGGAAGAGTGTGATCGAGCAGGCCTCTGTAGTAAAACCAATGCATCTAACAATAGAGGGGTGCAATGTTTGCATGCATTGCTCTATTTGGAATCTATCAAACTTTGCTTCTGCCCCTCCCTTGTAGCATTTTCCTACATAAGTGACTGGAAAGAATGATATGCTTTTAATAGCATATAACAAGCATGTTCCAATCATCCTGGTACCTTTAATCAAGGCTTTGTGAGGAATTCCTATTAAATATTTACACTTGGAATTCAATATTGAGCGCATGAATGTGTCGGTGCCACTGGTATCTAATTGGCCACCAATGGCCCCTTGTGCATCTTGCACCATCTTGATTTGAGTCAACAAAGTGATTGATCTTGGACTTTTACTTGCTTCATCTTCACCTTCTGCTCCTCCCACTATTTATCCCAAGTTTTATTTTGACCATATTGCAAGTGGGAGGGAGGTCTTCTTTCACATCTGTGCAGCACACCTTCATACTTCCAAGCATCGTTCTGATTTTATGGTGCACGTCAAATTCTCTGATCCCTATTGGTATAAGTAACTTGTAATGGACTTCTCCACGTAGTTTGTGCTCAGTTTTCTCCCAAATAGTGCTAATGAAATCTATGGTAAAGAAATTACTTTCATTTATTTGCTAAATTTGAGCAAGAAATTGCATGTATGCACTCCTTTTGAAAAGCCCGCATAATAATTTTTCTTTCTTTCGGCATCATTTTTGCACTAGATTTTAAAAAAATAAAATAAATACAACTACATAGCATACCAACGGTCTTGCACATGTTGGACTATCAAAATATCAAGGTAAAGACATAAAACACTTTAAAACACTATCTCAAATAAGTTAAATACAATTGCATAGCATATTGATAGTCTCACACATGTTGGACTATCAAAATATCATGTTAAATACATATAACACTTCAAAACACTAACACTTCAAAACCCTAAACACTTGAAAAGCTATGATATATCAGAAGACATGAGTTTATCAAATTAGTATTATGATGATAAGTTAAAAGATAGACAAAAATTTCATAGATTGAATATAATTTCTCATTAAAAGAAGATCTTTCATAGATATAAATACAAATGTTAAGGTCTGTAACACATCTGTCGCCAACACCATTAATCAAGCAATTTTCACTACAACATAACCCAAAGTTATCGATGCCCGTGCCTTTCCACGCTCATATCGACGTACTTATCGTCCGTCGATATACGCGTCGATACTTGTGTCGATATGATTGTGGATATACGCGTCGAAAGACTAATTTTCCCACACGTATATCGACGCAGGTATCAACGCAAGTAATTTGAGGGAAAAAAAGCCGAACCCCCACGAAGGGGCCATTTTCGCCCTCAACGCGCGCGTTCTCAGATCTTGGCCGAAATCTGTTACGAGGTATTATGGCACCCTTCCCTCCCCTGATCCCTCTCTCTCTCTCTCTCTCTCTCTCTCTCTCTCTCTCTCTCTCTCTCTCTCTCTCGCTCTCCCCACATCGTGTGTGTGTGTGTGTGTGTGTGTGTAGGAAAGAGAGAGAGAGAGAGAGAGAGAGAGAGAGAGAGAGAGAGAGGTGTGTGTGTGTGTGTGTGTAGGAGAGAGAGAGAGAGAGAGAGAGAGAGAGAGAGAGAAGTGTGTGTGTGTGTGTGTAGGAAAGAGAGAGAGAGAGAGAGAGAAAGAGAGAAGTGTGTGTGTGTGTAGGAAAGAGAGAGAGAGAGAGAGAGAGAGAGAGAGAGAAAAAGAGAGAAGTGTGTGTGCATGTAGGAAATTAAAGAGAGAGATAGAGAGCGGTGTGTGTGTAGGAAAGAGAGAGAGAGAGAGAGAGAGAGAGAGAGAGAGAGAAGTGTGTGTGTGTGTAGGAAAGAGAGAGAAAGAGAGAAGTGTGTGTGCGTGTAGGAAATTGAAGAGAGAGAAAAATGTGCGTAGGAAATTAAAACTAAAGAGAGAGAGAGAGTTATGGTTTGCGTAAAAAATTAAAATTAAAGAAAGAAATGAAATGAAATGTTATGTTAACTCTTCAAAAGTCCAAAGTGACCTATGAGACCAGAAAGTTACAATGTGGTAGACTGATACTAGGTTAGAATAACAAAATGACAAAATAACATATTATGGAATCCTAAACTGCTGAGTGTGGACTAAGCAACTAAAACAGCTAGCTGAAACCATCCGTAGTTCATTAGGTAGTCTTAAAGAAATGTCAATAGCACGTATGGCAAGCCGTAGGTCAATGAGTTTGAATTAACGTCAAATACACAAGCCGTAGGTCAAATCCGGTTGCGTTTTTTTATGAAAAAACGCAAACGGACTTCGGAAATGGCTTCTATGCCTTCTGAAACCATCCGTAGACAATTAAGTAGTCTTTAGGCAATGTCAAGAGCGCGTATGGCAAGCCGTAGGTCAAATAAATAGAAGAGACGCCAAATACACAAGCCGTAGGTCAAATCCGATTGCATTTTTCTACGGAAAAATGCAAATGGACTTCGGAAATGGCTTCTATGCCTACTGAAACCATCCGTAGACGATTAGGTAGTCTTTAGGCAATGTCAAGAGTGCGTATGGCAAGCCGTAGGTCAAACAGATAGAGGAAACACCAAATACACAAGCCGTAGGTCAAATCCGATTGCGTTTTTCTACGAAAAAATGCAAACGAACTTCGGAAATGGCTTCTATGCCTACTGAAACCATCCGTAGACGGTTAGGTAGTCTTTAGGCAATGTCAAGAGCGCGTATGGCAACCCGTAGGTCAAACGGATAGAAGAAACGCCAAATACATAAGCCGTACGTCAAATCCAATTGCGTTTTTCTATGGAAAAACGCAAACAGACTTCGGAATTGGCTTCTATACATACCGAAACCATCCGTAGTTCATTAATTAGTCTTAAAAAAATTTCAAGAGCGTGTATGGCAAGTCGTAGGTCAATGGGTTTGAATTAACGTCCACTACACAAGCCGTAGGTCAAATCCGGTTGCGTTTTTCTACGAAAAAACGCAAACGGACTTCGAAAATGGCTTCTATGCCTACTGAAACCATCCGTAGACGATTAGGTAGTCTTTAGGCAATGTCAAGAGCATGTATGGCAAGCCGTAGGTCAAACGGATAGAAAAAATGCCAAATACACAAGCCGTAGGTCAAATCCGGTTGCGTTTCTCTACGGAAAAACGCAAACAGACTTCGGAAATGGCTTGTATGCCTACTGAAACCATCCGTAGACGATTAGGTACTCTTTAGGAAATGTCAAGAGCGTGTATGATAAGCCGTAGGTCAAACGAATAGAAGAAACGCCAAATACACAAGCCGTAGGTCAAATCCGGTTGCGTTTTTCTACGAAAAAACGCAAACAGACTTCGGAAATGGCTTGTATGCCTACTGAAACCATCCGTAGACGATTAAGTACTCTTTAGGCAATGTCAAGACCGCGTATGATAAGCCGTAGGTCAAACGGATAGAAGAATTGCCAAATACACAAACCGTATGTCAAATCCGGTTGCGTTTTTCTACAGAAAAACGTAAACGGATTTCGAAAATGGCTTCTATCCATACCGAAACCATCCGTAGATGATTAGGTAGTCTTTAGACAATTTCAAGAGCGCGTATGGCAACCCGTAGGTCAAACGGATAGAAGAAACGCCAAATACACAAGCCGTAGGTCAAATCCGGTTACGTTTTTCTACGGAAAAACGTAAACGGACTTCGGAAATGGCTTCTATCCATACCGAAACAATCCGTAGTTCATTAAGTAGTCTTAAAGCAATGTCAAGAGCGTGTATGGCAAGCCGTAGATCAATGGGTTTGAATTAACGTCAACTACACAAGCCGTAGGTCAAATCCGGTTACGTTTTTCTACGAAAAAACTCAAACGGACTTCGGAAATGGCTTCTATGCCTATTGAAACCATCCGTAGATGATTAGGTAGTCTTTAGGCAATGTCAAGAGCGCGTATGACAATCTGTACGTCAAACGGATAGAAGAAACGCCAAATACACAAGCCATAGGTCAAATCCGGTTGCGTTTCTCTACAGCAAAACGCAAACGGACTTCGGAAATGGCTTCTATGTCTTCTGAAACCATCTGTAGACGATTAGGTAGTCTTTAGGCAATGTCAAGAGCGCGTATGGCAAGCCGTAGATCAAACGGATAGAAGAAACGTCAAATACACAAGCCATAGGTCAAATCCGGTTGCGTTTTTCTACGGAAAAACGCAAACGGACTTCGGAAATGGCTTCTATGCCTACTGAAACCATCCGTAGACGATTAGGTACTCTTTAGGAAATATCAAGAGCATGTATGGCAAGCCGTAGGTCAAACGAATAGAAGAAATGCCAAACACACAAACCGAAGGTCAAATCCGGTTGCGTTTTTCTACGAAAAAACGCAACCGGACTTCGGAAATGGCTTCTATCCATACCGAAACCATCCGTAGTTCATTAAGTAGTCTTAAATCAATGTCAAGAGCGCGTATGGTAACCCATAGATCAAACGGATAAAAGAAACGCCAAATACACAAGCCGTAGGTCAAATCCGGTTGTGTTTTTCTACGAAAAAACGCAAACGGACTTCGAAAATGGCTTCTATCCATACCGAAACCATCCGTAGTTCATTAAGTAGTCTTAAAGCAATTTCAAGCGTTTATGGCAATCCGTAGGTCAATGGGTTTGAATTAACGTCCACTACACAAGCCGTAGGTCAAATCCTGTTGCGTTTTTCTACGAAAAAACGCAAACGGACTTCAGAAATGGCTTGTATGCCTACTGAAACCATCTGTAGACGATAAGGTAGTCTTTAGGCAATGTCAAGAGGGCGTATGGCAAGCCATAGGTCAAACGGATAGAAGAAACGCCAAATGCACAAGCCGTAGGTCAAATCCGGTTACGTTTCTCTACGGAAAAACGCAAACGGACTTCGGAAATCGCTTCTATGCCTTCTGAAACCATCCGTAGATGATTAGGTAGTCTTTACGCAATGTCAAGAGCACGTATGGCAAGTCGTAGGTCAAACCGATAGAAGCAACACCAAATACACAAGTCGTAGGTCAAATCCGGTTGAGTTTTTCTACGAAAAAATGCAAACGGACTTCGGAAATGGCTTCTATGCCTACTGAAACCATCCATAGACGATTAGGTATTCTTTAGGCAATGTCAAGAGCGCGTATGGCAAGCCGTAGGTCAAACGGAAGGAAGAAACGCCAAATACACAAGCCGTAGGTCAAATCCGGTTGCGTTTTTCTACGGAAAAACGCAAACGGACTTCGGAAATGGCTTCTATGCCTTCTGAAACCATCCATTGACGATTAGGTAGTTTTTAGGCAATGTCAAGAGCGCGTATGGCAACCCGTAGGTCAAACGGATAGAAGAAACGTCAAATACACAAGCCGTAGGTCAAATCCGGTTGCGTTTTTCTACGGAAAAACGCAAACGGACTTCGGAAATGGCTTCTATCCATACCGAAACCATCCGTAGTTCATTAAGTAGTCTTAAATCAATGTCAAGAGCGATTATGGAAAGCCGTAGATCAATGGATTTGAATTAACGTCAACTACGCAAGCCGTAGGTCAAGTCCGATTGCGTTTTTCTACGAAAAAACGCAAACGGACTTTGAAAATGGCTTCTATGCCTTCTGAAACCATCCGTAGATGATTAGGTAGTCTTTAGGCAATGTCAAGAGCGCATATGGCAAGCCGTAAGTCAAACGGATAGAGGAAACACCAAATACACAAGCCGTAAGTCAAATCCGGTTGCGTTTTTCTACAGAAAAACGCAAACGAACTTCGGAAATGGCTTGTATGCCTTTTGAAACCATCCATAGACGATTAGGTAGTCTTTAGGCAATGTCAAGAGTGTGTATGGCAAACCGTAGGTCAAACGGATAGAAGAAACGCCAAATACACAAGCCGCAGGTCAAATCCGGTTGCATTTTTCCACGGAAAAATGCAAACGGACTTCGGAAATGGCTTCTATCCATACCGAAACCATCCGTAGTTCATTAAGTAGTCTTAAAGCAATGTCAAGAGCGTGTATGGAAAGCCGTAGGTCAATGGGTTTGAATTAACGTCAACTACACAAGCCGTAGGTAGCCGTAGGATGTTGAAGAAACTATGGAACTAAAAGAGGCAAAGGGGTTTTGCCCGCTATATGCATTGCCATGTACACCTGGGAGTGCACGTATGTGTCTACCCATATGGGATTTGACCAATAAAGACGAGATTTTGACCCGGTGGTCCTGATCTCCGTACACCTCTGGACCGAGGTGTACGGAGATTGGGCAAGACTAGAAAATGCGAGGTAGTTTACATTGTGAGGAGTATATATATTAAAACAATATTCATAATCATTGTAGATGGCAACGTCATCAACTAACATGGAGGAAAAGATTGCATGCTCGTGCACGCTCTGTAAGTATCAAATCCTGCGCAAGCGTAGGATATGTAATGAGCATGTGCACAAGTACGGAGAGTTTGCTAAAGAAACCGTACAGAATCTATGATACGACTCTTACGGAACGGGCATTGATTTTTGCGACATAGCACCTACATCTGAGAGAGAGAGAGAGAGAGAGAGAGAGAGAGAGAGAGAGAGAGAGAGAGAGAGAGAGAGAGAGAGAGAGAGAGAGAGAGAGAAAGGATTATGCGTGAAGGTCCGACCAATATAGAGCCAAGGATGGAAGCAGAAAAGGACTTACAGACAGAAGACGACGGCATGGAGGAGATGCTGGATGCCTTCTTCCAGACAAGCAAGGAGAACGCTAACGAAGCAACACCAGAAGCCGTGCGCCTATCTCCTGAAGACATGTTGAGGAAGTTGGCACGTCAACCAATTTATGAAGGCGCCAAAATATCGACATTTGGTTCTCTACAGTATTCAGGGAGGAGCAGCAAAAGACTGGCTGATGAGGGAATCTTTTTTTATGACCACTTTTATCAACTCAGCTCAGGGAATAAGAATGGCATGTTGGTGAAAGTGCCTCTACCAACCGATTGGAACACTACTGTGGACTGGCCAGTTCCTGAGGAAACAATGGTGGAGGCAATGCGAAGTAAGCTCTACAAGGATATACAAAGGTCTCTACGTAGCTCTATTCCCACCAAACTCGTTAGAATCGCAAACTTCTGTCCTGTTGCACTCTTCATAGAGCTGTTTCATAGCTACAACATCCGAGTTACGAAAACTATGTTCATGTGCAAGTCATTTCAGCAGTCATCCTGTGACAAACTTCTTGACAAAGGATGGTATGCAAAGGAAGAGATTGGTTTACGGTGCGAGGTCGCGCTTGATACTTTAGTTGTCAAGTACATGATTGCAAGCCAATCACTATTACTCTCGTTTTGGTATATGCGATCACAAATGCTCAACGGTAAGTACATTCCTATGGACAAGGTTTCTGCAGGTTTGGAAGATAATCCTGCTGTGGATGTGGAAGTGATTGATAAAGAGCATGGCCTACTGTTGGTGGTTACAATAAGGGAGCTATGCAGTCTTCAGCATTTGCGGCATGACATAATTGAAGAGTCAATGGACAAGGACCTATCAGATTTTTCCTTTTTCCTAGTTGGCCGTAAGGTGATGCGGCGAAGGGAAAAAGATATTTTGTGCAAAGAGTTGGATGGTCGGGTTGAAGTAGTGTCAATGTAACAGATATTCTTGTGAACCCAAGTGTATACAAATGACTTTCAAGACATGAAGTTTATTGAGCTCATTTTTCAATTGTGCCCTGTAAAAAAGTGTGCTTAAAATACATTTCTTTACCATGTCAAATCTCTCTCTCTCTCTCTCTCTCTCTCTCTCTCTCTCTCTCTCTCTCAATGTTAGACAAGACAAAGACATGATAGAAGATTCATCTTAATTCATTAGAAAGTACAAACTCGTCCGTGAACAATGGACTGAGATACAATTTCTGTAAGTATGGAATCAGAATGTCTTCAAGGTAAAAATCGAAGGAATGCCCCTTGAAAGAAGGTGGTGAGACAGTTGTTCCCGGCGGATTTAGTTCTCCCTTTTCAGGAGTATCATCAATTAGTAGTGTATTAGTTGCATCAAAGGGTACACCGATTTGGCTAAACGGTTTGTACAAAAGAGGTAAGTGTGGTTTTTTAGGGTGGTAGTGGCCCTCAACAGTAACGCATTTTCTTTGATCATACAAAAAGGCAAAATCTGACGTGTGAGCGTGGCATACACTGCAAACTATTGCAACTAGTGGCGACAAGTTTTGCCTTTGCATTGAAGACCATATGGCAACTCTAAAGCGCGGAAGAAGAAACTGAATAAATTCCTTGGTTCCTGGACGAACCACGACTCGACAAGTTCCCATCCGAAACGTTTGCAAATCCTCAAAGTGTTCTCTGTCACCGAGAGGCACCCGCATCATCAGCAATCCATTGACGTCCAAGATAATCAACCTCTGTAAAAGTTGACAAGTACATATAAGTAGTTAGAAGCTGAACATATTTTGCCATACTTGAATAGACATTACCGGATGAACCGTATCTACAGGTAGCAAGGGTCCATACTGGGTCTCTGTAGTGTTCATGTCGTTGTTGCTCTCCTCTGCTTTATCTTCATAGTCATCATTCACATCTTCATCAGGGGTCTCCCCCATGGGTCTTTCTGCCTCATTCAAGGTTTCCTCCAAGGTCTTTTCCTCTCCCTCGGTTGATCGGCTTGCCTCATACATCCTTGCCTGATCCATATCAGTTTGCTCATCCCTAGGCCTGCTTTCCTCATCCATATCCTTTTGCTCATCTATAGGCCTGCTTTCCTCATCTTGGGTTTCAGCAATAGGCTCTTTTGGCTCCTCCACTGGCTGACTTGGCTCTTTCATTGTCTCCTGTGGTTGTACACTAGCACCTTCCATATGCTCATTTGACCTTTCCTCATCCTCGGCTCTTTCATCTTCTGCTGATATGACCCCCTCGGCCCGTTGTGATTCCACTGTATCGGATGCAGGGGTTTTTCGTGGTGGCACGTCATGTTTTGTTAGATCAATAGTGCGGTCATCCAAGCCGCTATCTTCAAGCTCTCTGGGGCTAGACATAGTAAGCAGGTGTTGTATTAAACTTACCCGGTATCTTTGCAAATAATCATATGTGTAGTTTTTTAAAGCACTCTACAAAATTGAAAGACCACATGGTGAGAATTCTTTTATAGACTAAACCAAAACTAACTGAATGCATTGCCAAATGGGTACCTTAGTCATGAAAGGTTTTAATGCAAAGTAGCTTTGCAGGACATATTCTGCATGGAGAAGACATCTCCAGCCGCAAGAATTTCCATCGGTTTGATTTGGGACAGGTACATCTGTGATTGGGGCCTTGTATAGTTCATACCTTCCACATAGCTTGCCATAGGCAAGCAACAACCTCTTTATACAACTGCACAAAGCAATGTCAAGATGTTAGCATGAGGCTTCAAATTTACATGGATATCTATAAGAAACACTTTCTGATACAAAACACTTACAGCCTAATTTCAGGGTGGGTTCCTTTTATTGAATTGAACACTGCCAACATCAACATATGAGCAGTGATGGTTGTAT
Source organism: Adiantum capillus-veneris (assembly GCF_014529385.1). Lineage (NCBI taxonomy): Eukaryota > Viridiplantae > Streptophyta > Polypodiopsida > Polypodiales > Pteridaceae > Adiantum > Adiantum capillus-veneris. The sequence goes on along the minus strand of NC_140942.1, from coordinate 113,538,082 downwards.
GGAAAGATGATCAGTAATGACATAGCACAGTGGA